>NW_019416999.1:29803-36913 GCF_000390285.2 Anoplophora glabripennis | reverse complement strand
CATACTGAAGAGATATTTATTATTATTATTAATAATAATAATAATAATAATAATATTTTATAGGAAAAAAACTCAAGAAACCTAAAACTGATAGTGTATTGGATACAATAGCTGACGCATTATCTACTCCAATGCCAAAACTTAGCTGCTATACCAGCTTTTCCGCCACCTCCAGCTCAACCAGAAATTGACGAAATAAGAGGATTTTGCTATCTAGTAGAGAAAAAGTTAAGGAAATTGCCAGAAAATAAGGCTAACGAGGTTATGTTGGACATTCACAAATTATTATTTGAAGTGGAAAATAAACTTTAAGTACATTTAAAAAAATATTGATTTTAAAAATAATTTAACAAATGTATATATTGTAAATTTGTTTTATTTATTTTTTTGTAAAAAATAAAAAAGTTTATTACATATTTGGTGAATATAAAAAATTTATAAATGATCATATTGCCATCCAAGAGAACCTTCACTATTAAAATAATTACAAAATTTCTCACGGATTTCAAATGCTGCACGTGTGCTTGTATTATTTCCCATGCGATGGATATCTTGAAATGCTGTTCGATTATCTACTAGATTTCTCCATGTTCCTTCGCTGAGTCCATTTTCATCTTCTCTATCTAGCATTTCTGGAGTAACATAGACTTTTTAATTCCAAGTCTGCTAAATCCTGCATTCGTAACCAAATATGAAGACATACAACTGCCTTAATAATTGTAATTACTCAGGATCATGATTAGATAAAATTGGTTTTCTAAAAATCCTCCATCTGCTAGCAATAATTCCAAATGTATTTTCAATTGTCCGTCTAGCACGACTTAGGCCGGTGTCCCATGCATCCGATATCCGACGTACGATATCCGATAATATTTTAATTCGTACGAATGATAATATTCCGGTGTCCCATGCATCCGAAACCCGATGTACGATATCCGATAATATTTTCACATATATTCACATGCATCCGAAATTAATCTCGTACAAATTAAGTATAGAACCATGGAATTTATTATAAGATGAAGAAGACGAAACATTATTAAATAATAACCATAGGTATATATCATAGCAAATGTAGGTATATTCTATTTTCTATGATATATATACATATGAGAGTACATCATTTATGCACGATAAACTAAATTGAATTGTAAGTACAGTTAAAATGGGATCATCATCAGAAATTTTGGAGGAAATTAGTGTTGAAACCGATGTAAGTGATTTGTTGACTTTTTTTATAATTTAGAATTTTTATGTACTAATTATCTATAGGATAATGGGGATGTACAAGCAACAACAATCGAAGAGTTGTTAATAAACTGTGTAATGGTAAGACCCCCATTATGGGATTCTCGATTATCAATAAAACAACGGTCAAAAACATTAGAGACCAATTATGGCAAGAAATTTATGAAGAATTTGGAAATAATCCTGAATTTTCTATTGAATTTTTGATGAAAAAGTGGAGGAACTTGAGAGACACATATGTTCGATTGAAAGGAGAATACATTCCCAGTGGCTCTGCTTGCAAAAAAAGAGGAAATGGGAATTCTTTGAATTGATGAAATTCCTAAACGATACATTAATCTACAAACCTACTGTATCAAATGTGGCAATATCTGAAGTAGAACAAGCTACCGTTCCATCCCCCATGATATCTCCCGAAGCCAACGAGAAGTCGCAATTGGTTTCATCGCAGAAGCGATCATCAACACAAAAAATAGAATAAGCAATTATTGATGCTTTAAATAATATTAATACAGGTCCTGTAACCCCCAATTCCTATAACTTCTAGTCCTCCTGTAAACTTTATATGTTTACGAATATCGGAGCTGCTTTCTCGAATGCCCCAGCAAGAGAGAACTCTTCTCGAGATAAAACTTCTCCAACTTACATATGAGGCAGCTAAAGATTATTTGCAATGAATATTGTTAGTAATATGTATTGCATTGGATTAGATACCTTTTTTTTGTTAACCCGAATACATCTGAACTAATTTAGTGTTAATGATTAGTGAAGGCTGAATTTTATTACATCTTATGTGATGTGATGAAATAGTTTTTAATAAATCGTTAAAATAAANATTATCTTCAGTTTCGACTCAGTTTCTGTCGAATTGGGTCGCGGCGGTCCTAACGAGCCTATCCAGAACGTCGTAGGTCGCCGGGAACGATTGAACAGCTGTAGCGGCTCAGAATATGGAAAGATGCGTAAATCTTCGATTTATCGGCTCTGGCTGCCGATTCTTTAGAAACGTGTCTTGTTTTGACTGGGTTTCTAGTAATTGGGTCACGACGATCCTTACGAGCCTATTCAGAGCGTCGTAGGTCGTCGGGAATGGAAACATGCTTAAAAATTCCAACTTTCAGTTTTTTCGCGTGTCCGTGTTCATGGTAGAGCCTAGGGATTTCCTATTTAGGTCTAGCATGCCTTATCTCGTGCTTGGCTGTCGCAGATACGTATTTTCTGATCATTTCCAGCCAGGTTGGAAAGATTGGTGAATTTCGAAAACGCTCGAAAAGCTTGTATTACGACAATAGCAACATTTTTAAATTTTATTTTTCTTACAGATGTTGCTTTCGCAACAAAGTTAATGAATGCTGCTTTACAACAAGACTCAAATTCTTTATCTAATGTGGAAGAGGATGATGGGGAAATAAGTCACGACACGGAGGCTAATGGCACCGAAGTTGCAGAGACAGAAAGTATGTAAAATAATTTTGGATATTAAGCAATATTTAACTGAAAACTTTGACAACGTTTTAGTACATGAATGTTCTAAACTTTTTCAGCTTGCTTGTACAGATGGTCAACTCCTTGCGTCCTTCTTTTTCTTGAAACATAAGGTAAAGTGGGGAGAGATGGACCAGTGGTATAGACGGACCATCCGCCATATTGCCAAAACGGCGTGCCCTATAAATGCGCAATTTCGTTACACGGCAATACACGGTTCAGTTTCCTACCAGAGCTTGCCAGAGAAACGCGTGCGCGACGTCCATTGCATATTTAGCTAAAAAAACTGAAAATTCGTTTCAAAACAACACAATTTTTTTTCGAAAGTTATAAAAATCGTGCCAATACAGCCACAGGTTATTAACTTAAAAGAACTGCAAAGAAATTTCGTTGTTTTTTTAATGGCATGCAAGTAAGTCTTGATACTGCAAAGGCAGCGATTATAGCATTAGCTATAATTCACAACATGTTTATTGATGATAATCAAGAAAATTCAGGTTAGAAAACACTTACCCCTTAAATATTTAAACAAATTAGAATATTATTTGTAGATGTAGATTCTGAAGATGAAGATTTACTAAATCCAAGACAGAATGAGGAAGGAAACCTCTTAGGGGCCGCTTTTCGACAGCAGTACATACAGAGATATTTTAGAAACCACCAAAGATAATTTTTTCTCATATGATAAGTTGTACGAATTTAAATAAAAAATTCAATAATATAAATTATTATTAATATAAAAATTAAAAAAATATATTTTCGCATTTTTCTAAATTTACATTTTTAAGTGTATATCAATTTTTTTGTTTTGTTTTTGCATGCCGACAAATTTAAAATGATAAGAAAAAGAAAAATAAAAAATGTAAATTATATTTAACATTGAAATAAATACATAGAAAAATATATTTTATTTATTTTAAATTCACGTTTGTTTTCCACACCTACTTACAAGAGAAAATAGTTACAAAATTATTATTAAAAACTATTTAAAAAAAGCGGTAATACTTGTTTATTTCCAGTAATTCTAAACGTCTCTGATGATATTCCTTTTCATTTTTCATTCTCAACTTGTGCATTTCCTCCAACTGTTGCATTTGTAGCTCTATTCTTTTCTTATTGAGATCATATAATTTATTTTCATATTCAGTCATATGGTTCAGTTTCTGTTTTCTTGTCTTTGGGGGCTGTTTAAAATGATTAATTATCTCTATTATGAAACTCATCACTCATTATAAATAGTAAATACAATGTATATACCTACAGTTATATAAAATATTAGTAATCTATACCTTTGATGGTGTTGTAGCTGCTTCTGTAGTTTTTTCGACAGTTTTATCAATTTCAATCACACTTTTTTCGACGATTTTCTAAAAAACAGTTCTTACTAAAGAACATCACAAATATTAATTACATACATACCTCCNAGGCAGCTAAAGATTATTTGCAATGAATATTGTTAGTAATATGTATTGCATTGGATTAGATACCTTTTTTTTATTAACCCGAATACATCTGAACTAATTTAGTGTTAATGATTAGTGAAGGCTGAATTTTATTACATCTTATGTGATGTGATGAAATAGTTTTTAATAAATCGTTAAAATGAAAATAAAACATGAAGATATAAATTAAATATTTATTTATTTATTCCACTGAAATGGAACTACCCCCTCATTTATAAAGTACAGCGCTAACTTATGTCTCATTTCTTCTGCGGGTCGCCCATACATATTGGTGCTTGTTCTTTTTACAGCCCCTAAGATTGCTATTTTGTTCTTTCCTCCATTCTCCTTCAATTAATTCTCCTTCATTATCTTCCTGGTCTGCAGAGCTGGGTGTAAAATAAGTTGTATTTGCAAAAGTCATTAAAAAATTATGTAGACAAACTGTAGCTTTTATGACCTTTACTACAGTGGTTTCGCTTGCTATTATTGGTTTCCTATAAATTCGCCATCTCGATGCTAGAATCCCAAATGTATTCTCAATAACCCGACGCCCTCTGCATAATCTAAAAGAATTTATTTAACATTATACTTATTCCATTTAAATTATTGTTAATAATAAGTATTTTGAATACTATTTTATGACAATAAAATTTGGCATTTCATTTACCTATAATTAAAGATTCGCTTAGTTTGTGGCAAAAAATTGCCTGCATATGGCCTCATAATGGTCGTTGACAGTGGAAATGCTTCGTCAGCACAAATGTAGTAATTCATTGGTTGTTTATACTGTTCTAATGGAGAAGGGGCTGGAAGATTTAAGTTGTTTGATATAATAAGCTTCCCAATGTTGCTATTTTTAAATATTCCTCCATCACTGTGCCTGCCTTGAGCACCAATATCGACAACCGTAAACTTATAATTGGCGTCACATAATGCTAATAGGACAATACTGTGTGTACCTTTATAGTTGTAATATATAGACCCAGACCTTGGAAGTGCCTAAAAATGTAAGTATTTATCTATAATTATATTTCTACTGCAACATTTAATTTGACTGTTATTAAATTACATTTTACTCACAGATGGCAGTATTTACCTGAATTACTACATGTTTACCGTCAAGCGCCCCCACACAATGAGGTAGTTGCCACTTTTCCTCAAAATCTTCTGCAATTTTAAGCCAAAAATTTTGGTTTAAACACTCCCAAATGGTATCACATGTTTCCCTGATAATTTTAGAAACCGTATTGTGACCAACACGGAAGGCATATGAGATTGACATCATACTGTCCCCGCTACTGAAAGAAGTAAAATGATAAAGAAAGCATACCTACATTTCTGACAATAATCTTAATTCATACAAGCTATGAAATACCTATTATTGCTTATTTTACCTTAATGTTAATGCAAATCTTTCACCAGGAGATATCGGTTCGCGTACGCAATATATCTTCGTCAGCCTTGGACCGACAATATTAAGTAATTTGTGAAAAGTATCTCCTGACATCCTTAGATAGTTGATATATTTTTGATGGTCACTCAAGCGCATTTCTTGTAATAAATTGTGATATGACCCTTGCCTTTTCCGGTTTATAAAAATATCTCGAACCCAAAACCGCCTTTGCTTGTTCTTACTCTTTCTTACGCGCAGCAGAAGATACAGAAGAAGCACTGTATTTATTTTTCGCCGTTTTTCTACATTATATAACATTTCACTGTAAATCTGCAAAACAACAACAATCACAGTATGTTAAAACTTAAAACCTTAAAAAGTGAGGTTAAAAAACCTACGATTTCGGACAAAAGTTAAAATTATTTCTACCTTTTCCGACATCGTATGAATTTTTAAAATTTTCGGATGAAAATGAGCGGTAAAATATTTGAATGTATATTAACCAACACTTTCGGACCTTCGTATCGTCGGATATCGGATGCGTGGGACACCGGCCTTAGTAGGAAATTGAAAACTTGCTTCTCTTGAGTAGTTGCTTTTTTACCTGGATATGGCCGAAGCAATCTCCGACAATGCAGTACTCCAGTACGGGTCCATCATCGAATACTGGAGATGCTGGAGGTACATTCATTGTATTATTTCCAAATCTTCTGCCAAAATTACTTTCTTGAAATATGCCTCCATCACTTCTCCTTCCATATGAACCAATGTCAACAAGAGTGCATACGAAGCCGTACAAACTGCTAATAGAACACTATGAGATCCTTTATAATTATAGTATGACGATCCAGCATTTCTTGGACACTACAATAAAATATGAATCGACTAATATTGCTATTATAAACATGTGGGAAAATAATTATGAAAATATTAACATACTTGAATTACTACATGTTTCCCATCAACAGCACCGATGCAGTGAGGAAAATCCCATTTCTCTTCAAATTGTTTGCTATTATCAATCCATTTTTCTTGAGTAAATTTATTTGGTAATACTGCAGGCTGCAAGTTTTTCCAAATAGCTTTGCAAACATCATAAATAATATTAGCTGTAGTAGTGTAACCAACTAAATATTGGTACGAGATTGATATTATGGAATCCCCAGAAGCGAGAAACCTATAAATTAAGATGATATCAACTCTTCTTATTATTCTATATTTTATTATTTAAGGTGGCCATATTTCCGGGGAAAAGTAACCCGTATTTGTAGTGTTTTTAGGTACTGGAATCTCAAAATAAAGAGCATGAAGAACAAAACTAAATGCCATCATCATCATCATCTAGTGGTTGGTCCTTTAAAAGTCCCATAGCACTGCGGCCTAATTAGGCCTATTGTACGTCCCACTACTAGTCCTATTCAGCAAGTAGATTTGTCCTTTTTACAAAGTCCAAAAGCTTCCTTGCTGACACTTCTCTCAGCTCCTTGGGTTCCAAATAGGGTCTCCCAAGGAGCGCCATTCTGCTACGTGCAAATCCCG
>NW_019416999.1:0-28070 GCF_000390285.2 Anoplophora glabripennis | reverse complement strand
TTACTAAAGAACATCACAAATATTAATTACATACATACCTCCACAATTAAACTTTCGGTTGTTATGCACTCGCCTTGCTCATCTTGAAATTCTAATATAATATCGTCTTGTACAGATTCTAAATTATCTTGAATTTGACTAACCACGTTTTGAGAGACATTTTCCTAAAACATATCTAATTATAATTCTCTTTTAAATGTTTCTTAGTGCAGCTAATTATTAATAAAAATACCTATCAGTAATATTATATCTGCCAATTTGCTTAATTTGTTTTATTATTCTATCGATGTTGGCCAACCAGAATAAAAAATAATACTTTCATCATAACAAATTGTGGTGGTTTATATCGTAGCAACAATAAAACTGTTTCTTTGCAAGCTTGACATATTTATTAGTTTTTCTTTTTAATACATGATAAAAATTAAAAACAATACCCTTCTTTTAACGGTTTTTCCTTTTTTTTAAAGCATTGTGTTGTAGTGCCATAGCGAGTACTATAGAGAATACCTACCTCTGTTTTATTTTGGTCACAATCGTAAGCACTTGTGTCTTCTTGAAATTCATAAGGGATTAGGTCATATATAATCCAATCCAGTTCTGTTGGTTCATTAGGAGCTGGACCACCACCAGTTTTAAGTTTATCTTTTTTATAAGAACAAATATTTTTCTTTGCTTGTACCTTTAGTCGTTGCCATTCCTGTTTGATTTTGGGGATATCTCTGAAGTAGCCTAGCGGCAATGAAACGATTAATAAAGAGTGAGGTATAATTTTCAGTTAATATTACCTTGAACTTCTAATTTTCTTTTTATGATATTCCAGGCTGCTGCTTTGTCTCTATTAGCTGTTGTTAACTTCCTTTTACATTCTAATACTTTTATGTTGTCTTTAACTCCGTCTAGCAGTACAAGTTTTTCTTTTTCTTCCCAATTCACAGATCTTGGACGTTTCTGTAACCAAATTAAAATTAATACGAATTTTAACCATGACAGTGGTGCGCAAATGGGACTTCCTCTTACCTTATCCATAGTGATAATAAAACAGATATTCAGGATAACAAAAATCTCCGAATTTCCCTTAATAAAATTAAAGGTTAGAATCACAACACAACAGAACATCGAACATTACCAATACAGAGCACAGACGTATATCTTATATCACAGAACGTGACAGAACATCAAATAAATTTTATAAAGAGAAATATGAGCGAATATAGCCGTTTACGTATTTTACGTTGTTGTCATGTTTATTGTACAAAAACATGTTGTTTGTTACATGTTTCTAAGTATTCAATTATTAATATGATTTGCTTAGCATACTGTAAGTATGCTCTTAGTAACCATTAGATAACATGCTGTTATCGTGTTTATTATTAATAAGGCTGTATATGTTTACGAATATCGGAGCTGCTTTCTCGAATGCCCCAGCAAGAGAGAACTCTTCTCGAGATAAAACTTCTCCAACTTACATATGAGGCAGCTAAAGATTATTTGCAATGAATATTGTTAGTAATATGTATTGCATTGGATTAGATACCTTTTTTTTATTAACCCGAATACATCTGAACTAATTTAGTGTTAATGATTAGTGAAGGCTGAATTTTATTACATCTTATGTGATGTGATGAAATAGTTTTTAATAAATCGTTAAAATGAAAATAAAACATGAAGATATAAATTAAATATTTATTTATTTATTCCACTGAAATGGAACTACCCCCTCATTTATAAAGTACAGCGCTAACTTATGTCTCATTTCTTCTGCGGGTCGCCCATACATATTGGTGCTTGTTCTTTTTACAGCCCCTAAGATTGCTATTTTGTTCTTTCCTCCATTCTCCTTCAATTAATTCTCCTTCATTATCTTCCTGGTCTGCAGAGCTGGGTGTAAAATAAGTTGTATTTGCAAAAGTCATTAAAAAATTATGTAGACAAACTGTAGCTTTTATGATCTTTACTACAGTGGTTTCGCTTGCTATTATTGGTTTCCTATAAATTCGCCATCTCGATGCTAGAATCCCAAATGTATTCTCAATAACCCGACGCCCTCTGCATAATCTAAAAGAATTTATTTAACATTATACTTATTCCATTTAAATTATTGTTAATAATAAGTATTTTGAATACTATTTTATGACAATAAAATTTGGCATTTCATTTACCTATCCGCACTAAGATTCGCTTAGTTTGTGGCAAAAAATTGCCTGCATATGGCCTCATAATGGTCGTTGACAGTGGAAATGCTTCGTCAGCACAAATGTAGTAATTCATTGGTTGTTTATCCTGTCCTAATGGAGAAGGGGCTGGAAGATTTAAGTTGTTTGATATAATACANCAACAATCATAGTATGTTAAAAACTTAAAAAGTGAGGTTAAAAAACATACGATTTCGGACAAAAGTTAAAATTATTTCTACTTTTTCCGACATCGTATGAATTTTTAAAATTTTCGGATGAAAATGAGCGGTAAAATATTTGAATGTATATTAACCAATAGAAACACTTTCGGACCTTCGTGTCGTCGGATATCAGATGCGTGGGACACCGGCCTTAGTCGGAAATTGAAAACTTGCTTCTCTTGAGTAGTTGCTTTTTTACCTGGATATGGCCGAAGCAATCTCCGACAATGCAGTACTCCAGTACGGGTCCATCATCGAATACTGGAGATGCTGGAGGTACATTCATTGTATTATTTCCAAATCTTCTGCCAAAATTACTTTCTTGAAATATGCCTCCATCACTTCTCCTTCCATATGAACCAATGTCAACAAGAGTGCATACGAAGCCGTACAAACTGCTAATAGAACACTATGAGATCCTTTATAATTATAGTATGACGATCCAGCATTTCTTGGACACTACAATAAAATATGAATCGACTAATATTGCTATTATAAACATGTGTGAAAAATAATTATGAAAATATTAACATACTTGAATTACTATATGTTTCCCATCAATAGCACCGATGCAGTGAGGAAAATCCCATTTCTCTTCAAATTGTTTGCTATTATCAATCCATTTTTCTTGAGTAAATTTATTTGGTAATACTGCAGGCTGCAAGTTTTTCCAAATAGCTTTGCAAACTTCATAAATAATATTAGCTGTAGTAGTGTAACCAACTAAATATTGGTACGAGATTGATATTATGGAATCCCCAGAAGCGAGAAACCTATAAATTAAGATGATATCAACTCTTCTTATTATTCTATATTTTATTATTTAAGGTGGCCATATTTCCGGGGAAAAAATAACCCGTATTTGTAGTGTTTTTAGGTACTGGAATCTCAAAATAAAGCGCATGAAGAACAAAACTAAATGCCATAATAGAATCCCTAAACTTTTGTTTATTCATTCTTACCATTTAAAAGTTGCTAATATAAAATTATAACTTTAAAAACACGTTTTTAAGACTCACCTTTGTTGCTAACCTAATGTCACATCTTAACATGGATTTTCTCATGCATATAAAACAAAAGTAAACAATTTTATATGCAGCACTATGTAAGTTTATGTCATACGAATATTTAGGTGTACAGAAAAATATAAAAAGTAGTTATTTTGACAAATTTCAGTTCCTAAAAACGTATCGGTATTTTTACATAAGGTTCATTATCTCACAAACTTCGTCTAGTCCATTGTCTAGAAATCTGTTAAGATAATAAAAATTTTACTCAATTTTATGATAGAATAGTTCAGCATCGGATTAAAAGGTAAAGTCAATTTCTATTACACAGGGAGCCAAATTTTGCAATCAAATATTCTGTTGAAAATTAGTTTTTAACATAGGTATTTAGTTTTCTAAAAAGAAGTTTTGAGACTACTGTTACCACTTCTATTCAATTAAATACAGGGTAATTTAGAAATACAAGGAAAAAATTAGGTACAGTCTACTTACGTGAGAAATTTTTTGACCCGTATTTTCTGATTTCTCGATTTATAATTTTTGTAGGCCCTGCGGCTCCTTGATATTGACCATAAAATTTCGTTTTGAGCAAATATCTCCGAAACTGTAACCCGTAAACAAGACAATAAAGATGTGGACCAATTGATAAACTTTTAACAAATGTTCC
This sequence comes from Anoplophora glabripennis, assembly GCF_000390285.2. NCBI lineage: Eukaryota > Metazoa > Arthropoda > Insecta > Coleoptera > Cerambycidae > Anoplophora > Anoplophora glabripennis. The sequence goes on along the minus strand of NW_019416999.1, from coordinate 24,001 downwards.
TTTCTTCTTCCTTTAATGTTTAATTTCTACAAAAAATCTCGTTTATGATACTATCTTTAGAAGGTAAACGGATAATTGAAAATTTTTTAAATTACATAATTTATTAAAATCCTTGAGAGAAAATAAGGTGACAGCGAAATCACGAATTGACAACTATCACTCAATCAATTATCTTCACAGCTACCATTTACATTTTATGAATTTATACTTTTCAAGTTTGTCAGTGGTAGTACACTGTATCTTTAGCAACGTTTTCTGTAAAATTAAACTTCAAATGAAAAAGTAAAGAGAAAAATTCAAATACATGGAAAAACTATAGTATTAATAATGTTCATATAGACTATCTACAACCCCATATAAATTTTATTAATGTCGCCTTTACGTTTTCGAAGATGTTGTAAGACCAATTTCAAGGGGCCCCAAAAAATAAAACATTGGGAAACCAAAAAAAAATACGGTCGAATAATTTCTCACGCAGATTATACCTGTATAACCAATTGTTTTCCTAGTATTTCTGAACTACCTACTCAGTTTATTTAGATATTTACTTCTAGTAAAGTTTCAGTGAAAAATTTATTGTGCACAAATAAACTGAGTAAACGTCAAGCAGAGAAACAAATGATTGAAAATGTGAATTTGCTTTCTAATAATGATGGTATTTATATAACGTAACAAAAACAAAGGAACACAAGTAGACTATAGGCATGTTATCTTTTATTTTCGAGTAAAGAACGCCAAATATAATTTATTAAGTATTACTCATATAAGAGGGTAATTAAAAAATTTCCAAACAAATTTCTCGATCTGTTAATAAATTACTCAATTATTATTTCAAATATTTATTATTAAATATTGTAAGAGTTGAGTAATAAAGAGCAAATATAAATACATTCATTATATAATTCTATAATTTTACATTTATTATATGTATTATATTATTCGATAGTAGTAAATAATAAATTATACATACACAGTGTGTCCAATTAAGTCGGCACCATATGGGATACTTTTTTATTATTGGTTATATTAAAAAGAGTTAATCTTGATAAACCGCATGGCCTAAAACCCAAAATGAAATAATCAGATTTCAATTTTTTCCAGTCGTATACGAGGTTTGTCGAAAAATGTAAATTTTGCCCAAGAGTAAAGTATGTACCTTTATTTTTTACAATATCGACAATCGTTATTAAGCTTAGTTGATCCTAATAGAAAACTACGCTCAGGTATCCAATATTATCCATCTACCATTAAAAAACGGAATTTGTTATTTTTACAAACACTTCTCTGTATTACCATCGACAATTTACGTCTAGAGATCGACATTAAATCTAGGATGCATTGACGAACAAATTAATTCAATACAATACCTAAATGTTTTATGATTTGCAAAATTAAATTATAATTTATTTGTTTGTTTCATACTATGTATATATACCCAAAAATTATTAAAGATTATTTTTAATTGTAGATGGACAATATTGGAAATCTGACCGTAGTTTTCTATTAGGATCAACTTTTCTTAATAACGATTGTCGATATTGTAAAAAATAAAGGTACTCTTGAGCAAAAACATTTTTCAACAAACCTCGTATACGACTGAAAAAAATTGAAATGTGATTATTTCATTGGCTTTTAGGCCTTTTTATTAAGAATAACTTTTTGTCATAAAACCAATAATAAATGTAAAGGTATGTATCACCTTACCTTTTGTTAATAATAATTATTCATTTAAATGTAAATATTTTTTATAAGCTCTTGATATAGTTTAAGCAAGTTTTAATTTTTAGGAGTAGTGGGGGCCATTGATGGAACGAATATAAAATTCAAAGCCCCCCTTGAGCAGCAAGATAGCTACATCGATAAAAACGATACTCACAGTATTAAGCTCCAAGCAATATGCACATCACAAAAAATTTTTATCAATATAATGGCTGGTTTCCCAGGATCCGCTCATGATTCTCGGGTAATTATTCTTTTCCTGTGTATAGGTATATAGTCATGTACGTATATAAAAAGGTCTTAAAAGGCTGCCCCTTTGGAACTTTATGTTACAAGTATACCTATACAGAACCGTCTATGTCAATAATGAGGTATTTGTTGCCAAACTGGTTTGGATTTTAGCAGTAATTGAGGGGAATAACTTAAAATAACCCAAGGGTGGGGTACTACGTTAATATGCACATGACTCTAACTATATTTGAAGTTCAAAATTTCCGTAAGTGACTCATCATATCATAAGGCACATTCTGTTAATTTTGAAAAAAAAGTTTCAGTACTATCTTTACAGGTCTTTAAAAATTCAGAAATTTACCAGGAACTATTAAGAGGGAACAAAAGAAAGTATTTTCCTACAGAAAATTATCATCTTATTGGTGACAAAGCTTACCCATTAATGGATTGGCTAATGAAACCTTATTTAGGGTAAAATCCTTTTTTTATAATAATTATTGAACACATGTAAATGGTATTTCTTTTTTTTAGAGATGATAGACATCTGACGAGACAACAAAGAGCTCACAATTTAGCACACAGTCAGACAAGAATACGGATAGAACATTGTTTTGGACTTTTAAAAGGCAGGTGGCTCATATTACAATATGTGAATGTAAGGACAATAGAAAAGGCTGTGAAAATAATTACTGCATGTTGTGTGTTGCATAACTTCTGCTACTTAAATGGAGACTCGTGGGATGAAGGATTAATTGATGAGGATGAGACCGATGGTGAATATGATGGTGGTGTGGAGCAGACTGGGATGAGAAAAAGAGATCAGATTTCTCAATTATTTAGATAACTTTTTGTGCTTTGTAATAATAAATATGAATAAACAGATTGAAATCAAGTACTTGTTAGACTTTGTTGTTGGATAATAGTTTATAAAAAGGGGGATGAGTTAAGTTTCAATAAAAGTGTAACATTGCTAATAAGATATAATTGGTGCTATATATCAAATTTACACCATTAAACAAATATTCATATATATGTATAAACAAAACAAACATTGAACTTCGTGCAGACCTAAATATTGCACCAAATAACAAAACGAGTATTAAGCTTTAAGCGAAACAAATGTTATTAAACAAATTAAATCACTCTTCTTAGGAACTATTGACAAAAATAATTGATCTATATGTGTAAAGCTAAACAAAAAAAAAAAAAAAATACGGGAGTAAAACTAAAAAATAGATGTGCAATCACTGATTATTCACTGTCACTTTCATGGCGCCTCTTTTTGCTTGGTACTAACGTTTTTATCACTGCCATCATTTGTTCATGACGTTTATTACTCTCTTCTCTAATCAACTGAATAATATCAGAAAATTGTCCTGTTGTTAGATTCCATGTTTTTTTCACTTATATCGACAAGAAACGATTTTCTGGTGTTTTCGTCATTGGTTTGACTGAACTCTGAGCTAATCTTCTGGACTCGCTGTGCTCTTCAATTTGAGTTATAGCGCTAGGTTGTTCCAATATTGGCTTTGTTGGTGTTTCTTTCATTGAATCAATTATAATTACTGGCTCACATTTATGTTTGCCCCCTAATATTTCAGACAATTCTTCAAAATGAGCCGGTTTTGTAATTTTTCCTGCTAGTTTGTCGCTTATTGTCGATGTACCTAATATAAGCACCCTGAAGATTGACGAACTTCTGCCTGCACTTTTCTCTGCCTTCAATACCGTCACCAACATAAAAACCTTTAGCATTCATTTCACCTGCTATCTTCATCCAAATACTGTTTTTGTTGCTTTTCTTATCATTGAATTGGTCATTGTACTTTTTGCGAAGAGATAAGAAAAATGCTGTAGCCTCCTGATCACGAGTGGTCTGATTTTTTGATGAAGTCCAGATCAGTGCTTTCTTTTCTGTTGGTACAAGTCGCATCTCTTGCCTTAGGACCTGCATATATTGACAGCGAAAATTACAATCTAAAACAAAAAAAAATGCCATTGCCAGAATCCTAAACTCTTTAGAATGGTAAAAAAGGATATTAACAGGCTTTTCTTACCATTTTCCAACTTGGTAGCCGTCTCCAAATCAACGGTCAACAAAAGATCGTCAATTTCTAAGGATTTCATACCTGGTGGAGTTTCAGATTCCATTATTTACAAATAATATTTGTTTACGAGACGAGGCAAACATGGGTCAGTTTAGCAGTTTGACAGCACGCATCATTTTTGAACCGTCTTCCGACCTGTTTTTAAACACGGTTGAAAACGAAACGTCAATGACGTCATTAATTTCCGAAAAAATGCAATGTTTTTAAAAACGGTTTAACCGTTTTCCTGAAAAAATATGGCTCAAGTCACGTTCCGCAGTCGCTACGCAAAAAGTTCGTTCGTGCTCAACGTTTCTGCGTACTTTTTAAGCGTTTTGTGATTTGTGGTTATGTTCGGTTTGTTTATATTTTTGCAGTTTTATTTTTGTCCACAGTTTTACTTTTGTTTGGATCAGTAATTAATACTTTTTAATACATACCACGAATTTATCAGCTTTAAGTTCCGTTTTTGTAATCTACGGATCGGAACAAATTTTTGAATATGGATGAGGTCAAGAAAATTATTAATTTTGATATAACTACATATATATTTATTATTACATGTTACTATCATTTCTGTATTTTTATTAGTTTACTAGAAGTGTTCCTATCCTAGCTAGTAGTTAGTTATTAAGCTATTAAATAAATTTGTAGGTACAACAATACAAATGCGGTTATTGTGGGTTTTTCTTAAATTCTCAATGCCAAAATCTTCTCGAGCATGAATGTATGATGGATTTGTATGAAGAGGGGATCCACAACTTAGTAGTGGATAATAATCAAATTTTAACTGTTGGCAAGCATATACTAGGTAGTTCATTTTAGGTACATTTATATGTAGCTGCTTGTTTTTGTTTTTTTGTTGGTAATTTCAGCTGTTAAGGCCTTTGTTTCTTTTCTGTATCAACATTCAATTTGTCTATAAACTATGGTTTGCTTTGTTTTAGAAATGAAGAGCACAGGAGCTCGAGTTTTTAAAGAAGCTGCAATGTTTGGACGTGACTGGGAATAGACATTTATAAGATTAGTTGAAGAAAGGCCAGCTCTGTACAATATACAATTATCATTGATGCAGAGAACAAATGCAAAAAAAAAATTGTGGAAAGAAATTTTCAACTCACTTGGGGAAAAAATATCAATAGAAGAGCTTGAAAAAAATGGAGGTACCTTAGGGACTGTTACATTCGTGCTAAAAAAAGTGAATAAATATAAACCAAGTGGATCAGAGGCAATACAAACCCCAGACTCAGGGGCCTTATTCTTGAAAAAATGATTACTGATTTCGCATACGATTTCCCATGTGAAAATGAAAACAGTATTCTTGAATCTATTCCGCATACGAAAATGACCTCGTGTACGGAAATTCTCGAACGTTTCATTTCGATTGGGTGCTACCCAGTCGAATTTAGAAATTCGTATACGAAAATCGTACAGATAAGTTCAAAGTAAGGTTATGTGTGTATCGTGTCGTGTGTATAACTTATATGATAATATATAACATTGACAATATATGTATATTGTGTACTGTAGAGTGTATTGTGTACTATAAAATTAACATTGTTAACTTACATTTACATTATATCTCATAATTATAATGACAATACGTCAAGTTAAATTAGAGGATAATCTCAAAAATACTCTTTGTATTTTACTGAACATAGTGATTTAATTGCAAAGTCGTAAATATTAAGGTGAGAATTTCGGTTTTGTGACCTAAAAATTTCCATATCACTGACTTTGTGCAAGTTATAGCTGTAATGGAGGCATTAAATGTAGCTCAGCTCCATATCGCTGACCAGTTGGAAAATGTTTATGACTTTAATGAAGGACCACGTTTCCATGAAAGGATTGACGTATTTGACCTAACAGAACGACAATTCCAGAAGTAATTCAGATTGAAAAAAGATGCGGCACAACGACTCATCAATATTGTAGAAGAATATTTAGCTTAACCAACATGTTCTTCAGCTTTGGATGCAACTGTGAAGGCAACTAGTGATAACACATGATATAAATTGAAACATATTCTTGACCTTGACAACGTTATTTTTAAAGGTTGTAACTTCATTGCGGTTTTTTGCATCTGGGAGTTACCAAAACTGCATAGGGAATAATATTAATATGGCAATAAGTCAATCATCTGTTAGTAGGTCTATTCATACAGTGACAAATATTTTGAATTTACCACAAGTCTTCGATAACTGGGTACACTTCCCAAGGAACATAGACGAAATACAACAACTGCGTAATAGGTAAGAAGGAACCTAGTCTTCTACATTATTCTTTTTCATACTCTGTTTATCTTATGTATATAGATTTTGGGTAGAACACCGCTTTCCTGGAGCAATAGATTGCATTGACTGCACACATGTGGCAATTAACGTACAATTGGTAATGAAATAAATTCCCGATATCCTGGAACCACTCACGATGCATACATCTGGAATAATAGTAATGTTTTTCCTATAATGCAAGAGATTTACAATTGGGGAGATGAATTCTTCTTGCTAGGTAATATATCATAACAGGATGTGGTCTGCAGTTTATACTGTTACATTCATTCTTTTGTAGGTGATTCCGGTTAAGCACTTAGACCATGGATGATAACTCCCGTTGAAAATATTGTGGAAGAAAATCTGGCAATCCAAAGATACAATTCCCGGCAAAGAAGCACTAGATCACTGATTGAACGCTGCAATGGCCTCTTAAAAATGAGATTTCGTTGTTTGTTAAAGCACAGGGCGTTACATTATTGTCCAAATTCCAAAATTGTCAATGCTTGTACAGTATTGCACAATATGTGCATTCAAGACAACGTGCCTAGACCTGAGGAAGAAGACGATGAAGAATTGGATTTTGGCATGTTCGGAGACGATATGAATGAACCACAGTTAGACAATCGAATTAGAAATGTTGAATTGGCAGTTGGGCGAAGAATCCGCAACAATCTAATAAGACGATATTTTACTGTGTGATACTTTCTTTTAGTATTATTTGTATACAGGGTGTTTCAGGAGGAGTGGTCAATACTTCAGTTTATCATAGTATCCTTTATCTTGAACAAAAAAGGTGCTCTTCCATTGCAAAACTGATAACAAACACCATATCAACGTATTCAGCAGAAAAAAATGTATTTTTAAATTAAAATTTCTCACAAACAAATGTCAACAAATCAATGCTAAATGTCAATTATGTTATGGGAGTCTTCTAGATAATTTATCTGTTTTGCATATAATGCAATTGACAGAACTGCTGTATCTCAATAACCATTGAGATTTGAACACATATACATATCCATATAAACTTTTTTGTTCAAAATAAATGATACCATAACATCCTGATTCACCCGGTATAGTCATGTAAAGTGAAAGTACAAATAAAACATTTGTGCACAAGTAGGAAGTCAATATCACTACCTCACCTCATTATGTTTTATAGTATCATTCATATAGGTGGAAAGAAAACTGTTTTGTTGAAAATAAATAATGATGCTTTACAAAAAAAGACTATTTATTCGCAAAAATTGTGTGAATAATGTCACAATTTTTTCTTTTGCAATTACATCTCTTTCTTTAATTGTAATTTAAGTGCAGACAATCGCAGTTTTTCTTGATAGTAACTACTGCGTATTTCAGAATCCTTCTCAGATATCGCAGCCAATTTTTCTGTTTGATTTATAGACTTTTCAAATCTATCACCTGCAGATGATTTAAATCTTTTACTTTTAGGAGTTATATCCGGAATTGTCCTTATAAATACTTTTGCAGTTTTATCGCTCTTAAGGCCCCCACAGACACACGTTCTTTTTGGCAGTTTTACCCGTACAGTTTTATCTGTACTGGTAAACACGAACAACGGTAACAGCCACACACTAGACGTGTTTTTTGTTCAGTTTTTTTGAAATCGTGGTGTCATTAACATCAACCGTTCTGTGATACGACAACACTGGCAGTGGCGGCGGCAATTGCTATAAAATTTAAATCTAAAAAACAAAAAAAAACGTTCAAAATGGGTTAAAGAATGGTTACTTAAAAGAAAACAATTGTTACACGTAAATCTTTTGCATGAATTACGACTAGAGCCGGGAGATTGGTTTAATTATTTGCGAATGGACGAAGAAACTTATTTAGAGCTGCTTTAGAGCATCGTTAATGTCATCCAATATATATTCCACCTCATACTTTTCAGAATTATCGTCCCAGTCCTATTCAGAAAACTATATTAATCAGAACAAATTTATTAATAAAATGTTGGGAACTATTTCATGCATTATTATTAGGTCTGCCACTACTTAGAAAAAGAACGTTATTATGTACCTAATAAATAATTGTAAATGTGTATTATTCTCAAAGATTCACAAATGAATATAAACATTATTACTTACAAAATTTACAACAGATTCTGCCACAGTTTCATGTCCCTCTACAGCTGTCGAGCCTATGAGAGTTAAAACATTTTCCTCTGTTTGTGACAAATTCTGACTACAGGAAGGTCCACCGCCAGTTCCTCTCGTATAGTTTTTGATTTTTGTGTTCTTTGCTTTAACTGAACAACGAATATCTTGCCAGGTCTACGAAAGAAAGAAAATAGAACACAAACACATTACATAGTAATACTGAATAATGGAGAATTTTGGGTCGAATTTCCTCAATTAAGAAATGTGAGGGAACACTTTATCCTGAACTACCATCAGTCTTTAAGTTTACATACCTTTCTCCATTGTTTCCAATCTTTCACAACACCTGGAATACCATTTAACTCCTTAGTAACTTCCTCCACAGTTTCTGTGCATCCTTATATGTAAAAGATGCTGAGAACTTGCCACTTCGAAGTTCTGGGTGGTTGTTCATGAATTCTGTAAACAAAGTTTTTAATGTAAAGCATTGTATTAACTATTAAGATTATCAATTAATAGGGTTAATTACTTACCGATGAGTACATTTTTCTGGTCACAATTAATATGTGCTCTTTTTTTCAATGTTCCGGCACTTAACGCCATTTTAAATTTATATTTCTTTGGCAAGAAATATGTTAGTTCTAATACCCTTATTTTATTTCTATATTTTAGACAAGTTAAAAAAATATTATAAAATATATGAAATTGTAGGTTAGGGTTACAGCAATTAAACCGACACAATTTCCCTTCCCTTCAAATTCTGCTATTATTTCATTGGCTGTTGAATGACATTCGAGGGCGGCAACACCGTACGACTTTCGTGTACGGAAATTCACACGCGATTTCTCGATTGGTAGTCAATACGCACTCAAGAATAGGATTTCGAAATAGCATACGAGAAAGACCTTGCAAAATATTCCGTATTCGGAAATTATCGCATGACTTCAAGAATAGGGCCCCAGGTTTTAGGCACTTTCAGTTAATGAAGTTTCTAGATGATGGCATTAGTGAACAAGCGTAAGTTGAATGCACTATTATGTTTTTCTTTGAGTATGTTGTAACAATCAATAAGATTTTTTCTTATATTTTTTTGTTCAAATAGATATTTTATTGTATTGTATTGTATTCTATTTCTATACTTTCATGGAGAAGATTTAGTAGTAAAGTACTAAAAACACAGCAATTTTCAATTACTAAACTTTTTAAAACTAGAGATTTTCACAAAAGAATTGTATGTAGAATGCACATGTATGTTTGTCTTAGGTATCATTGTTTTTATTTTCAGTACGGTCTGTTATGTAGACGTAAGGGTGGAACCTTCAACTAGTGGTGTGTCCTCTGGAAAATCCTCAGGAGGAAGCACTACAACTCCGCTGACGTCTCCTACTGAAATGATGACTCCGACACAAACATTAAAAAGTAAGTTGTGTTATTAAAATAACAAGGTGCCTTGAAATATTTAAATAAAAGAAAATTCTCCTTGAAATGATTTGTTTCTCATATCTGATCCTAGGTTTGATATGTCGTTTTTGACTAAATTATCATGGATTTTGACTCATACAACCTTTCCTTATGTTTTACTTAAAAAGTGTTCCATTTGAAAAAATCTCTATTTTACTCTTTTATTCATAACAGTACTTACAGGATTTATAAAAACTCCAACCAGTACCCAAATATCAAACAATTTAAAAACTTAATTCTTAACTTTATGCCTAAAACAAGGAAGGTTACCCTTAATATACATACATTTCCATAATGATCATTGTAGTTCCTAACTAGTCTGATAATAAAACTCTAAATGATAACAGACTTACCAGAGTGAAAAGTTCACATTTTATTGTTAATTAAAATTAATTTTGAATAAAAGAGGATAATATATTATTATTTTAAGTACATAGGTACTTATTTCTACTAACTACTTTTAGGAAAGAAAGATGGAAAGAAAAATGAAAAGAAAGATTAGGAGGGGCAAATATTAGAGGCCTTCTCCAATACATCAGCGCAAATGGATGGCGTTGATGGGTTTCTCTTGAGGGTCGTGAATGTCTAAGAAGACTACCTTACAAGGAGAGGGCTAAATTGGAGATTAAAATCATGCAGTTACTGTAACGAAACAGAGGAATATGATAATGTTAATTATAATTTTTTTAAATTTATTTTCTAATTAGTTAAGTATGTTTTTAAGTAGGTTATTTAATTAATAAAATATTAATGTAACAAATTAGACTTTTATTACAATATGACACTTGTAAATATTTACAAACAATTAGGTACATAGTTTTTTATAAGAAATTACGAGTACTAGGCGTTGTATGTCAATTTAAAAATCATTTTCCAAAGCTTTCTGCCATTGCCATTCTACTGCGCCAGCAGTGCAAAAATAATCAGTAAATTTATCTCTTAAAGCTGCCGCATTTTGTGTGTACATATTTGAACCACATCTATGGATATCTAGTAAGCCTTCTACTTGAGAAGTACCCACATCACTTGAATTTTGCATACCTTCCCTATTATTGCTTCTTTCTTTTCTTAATAATAAAAAATTATGTAGACACACACAAGCTTGTACTATTTTTCGGACTGTGCTCTCACTCGCAATTATTGGCTTCCAGAAAATTCTCCACATAGAAGCAAAAATTCCAAAAGTGCCTTCAACAATTCTTCTAGCTCGGCTTAAGCGGTAGTTGAAGACCTTCTTTATGAAGTCTAAATTTCCCCTACGAGGATATGGTCGCATCATGAATTCTGTGAGAGAAAAAGCTTCATCAGCCACCAAAACATAGGGTAAGCCATCATTATCTAGAAGTGGAATATGAAATAATTTATTTTCAAATCCTTGACCCATAGAACTACTTCTGAAAACACCACTGTCACTTTTACGGCCTTCCGCACCGATGTCCACCATGATGAATTTGTTTTTTGCATCCGCTATTGCTAGAAGGTTTATCGAATGGGTTCCTTTGTAATTATAATTGGATGATGCCTTGGGAGATGCCTAAAAATGATAAGGATAAATCATGAGGCGTTTCTTAAATTAAAATGACAAGAGAAAATGAAGACAATATTTATTTGTCAATATATTTGTAAATTGTTCATATTTTTGTATATGGAAATTAAGTGATGAACCCTGGGATGAACCTACTTGTATGATGTGCTTCCCATCTATTGCTCCAATACAGTTTTTAAAATTCCATATTTCATTAAATTCATGAGCAATCTGTTTCCAATTGCTTTCAGTTGGTTCCACAAAAACATTGCTCTTTAAAGTGTTCCATATGGCATCGCAGGTTGTTGCAATGATTTCCGAAACTGTTGATTTTCCAACCCGAAACAAGTACGATAATGATACCATACTATCTCCTGAGGCTAAGTATCTTAATGTCAGTTCTAAACGAATTTTAGGGCTTATTGCTTCTCTAACGTTATATTGCTTTTGAATTTCTGGACCAACAATAAGTAGCAATTTATCAAATGTTTCCGGATACATACGAAGAAAATTAAAATATTTCTCAGGATCATTAAATCTCATTTCATCCAATAAATTATTACTAGCTCCCTGCAGAAGTCTTTGGTCCTCCAAAAATATATCTCTGACCCAAAATCTTTTCTTTCTTTCTTCGTCTTCAAGTTTTCGAAGTCTTGTGAAACTTATGTATAATTTCCTCAAACGCTCCAGCGACTGTCTTCTATGATTTAAGCGTAATTTATTGTGCTGACTGTCTCTTATAATTATAACATAATTATAAGTTATAATTATGTTCTGTGGCTAAATTTGTCAGGTTATGTTTAAAAGGTATCTTTTATTTATTATATTTATAATTAAAAATGGAAATGGACGATGTTTATTGTAAATGGCAGGTTATAGTATGCGAAAAGTAATGAAGGTGAATTGAATGGTAGGAACATCGTGGTACAAAATATAGAGATTAAGTATAAAGAGTTTAAAAGTAATTTTTATTTTCAGCTAATGAAATAGGATACATAGAAGATACTCCAGAAAATAGAGTACCGTTGGGTATATCTATAGGTTCTTCTCAAGCAGCGAGTCAAGGAGGTTGTGAATCCTACATCCCAGAGTGTCGCGATGTTGATATAGCTGAGGAAAATGAAGAAAATTTGAATAGTTCAAGTTTGCTTGATGCAGGATGGGATAAGAACAAGGTTCAACAGTTACTTAATTTGTATTTGGAAAATGTCAGTAAATTTAGGAACTCCAAAATAAAAAAAAAAGACTTATGGCACCAAATTGCGTCTCAACTAGGTAAAGATGATGACAGTTGCGACAAAAAATTTAGAAACCTAAAACAACATTATCTATATTTACTGAAAAAGAAAAAACAATCTGGAAGAGGGGCTGTGACTTGGACTTTCTTTAAAATATTTGAAGAAATTTTTGAAAATGATGAAAACGTTCATCCCGAGAGAAATTTGACCATAATACATACCTTCCACTCTAGTAGAAGAAAAATTGAGAAATGCCCTCAGCAGTCTCTTCAATGTCATATTGAACCTATTCTGTCTCGTAGTAAATTGATTGAAAAGTGCATTCAACACATTCAATGTGGCCCTGAAAATCACAAACCAAACAAGTACTATCCTGATAATGCTGGATCTACTTCTCATCAATTATTTGATGACATGACTGCATCTCTATCACCTGATAGAATACCGATTGAAGAACTATGGCACGCTGAAGTATCATAAGATGTACCAGATCCCAAAACTAATTGTACTTCAAATATGAAAAAGCCACGTCGTAAAACTGAATCAAATGAAAGAAAACGGCGATATGATGATGTTAGGCTACTATCACATGAAATTAATGAACGTCAAAAAAAAAATGGAAAAAAAGTTGACCAATTGGTCAACACTGTTCAGGAGTCCAATAATATCCAAAAGGAGAGAAACAACCTATTTAAGGAATATTTACCAAAATTAAACTCACATAGTTAAGTCATACTTTTACAATGTGCATTCTGCAATATCTTTTTTATGTACCCAATATTTGCATTATTTGAAGTGTTTGGTTGTGAAATATTTTTAGTATAACCTCTTAGGTTTCCCATATATTTTGTTTAAAGAACATATGTGTTGGTAAATTAAAAACATATTTATTATAGGAATGTATTTTATTTACTATTTCCATTTAATAAGGTATATTAAGCTAACACACTACTAATCTTATACGTATAGGAAATAGTAGTTATGTCTTTGGTCATTCTGTATCTGAATGCGCTCAAAAAACAAATCTTGCATTGCATTTTTTTTCTAAATATTGTGAATACCACTCCAAATGACTACTACCCCTAGGTAATACCAATGAGAACATCGAGTTATTATCATAGTATCAAATATTTAGTTAGAATTTTGAAAATATTCGTTATTAATATAACATCTAATATATGTATAATGTATTTATTAATTATTGTGGCAAAAAATCGTTAGATCTGAAAATTATTAAATACTGACACGAAGAACTAGTACCGATACTTGATTTAATTAATTTAAATATTAAGTTACGCAGAACACTAAATTCTATTTATTTGGAATTTATGCCACTGTTAACATAAAAAATTTGAAAATCCCGATCTCAAATTGATATCGATAAGTGTCTGAAGCCAAAGTACATTAAAAACTATATGAAATTTGGCATCAATGATCTACAGACAATATTTGAGAATACTTAATGAGACGACAATTGGATAACTGCAATTACAAATTAATATTGTCAAGGGTTCTACTTAAAACAATAAATATCAATAAAACATCATCACTGCTGTTTCATCTCCCGTCTGTTAATAAAAACATAATAATAAAAAAATCACTTTTTATTTAACAAATAATAAATTATTAATTATTAATATAGTCGCAAATTAAATTCCTCTTTATTTCCGGAATCAAATCTGCTGGATCTATTTCCAGAATATCACTTTCTTCATTCTGCTCAATGTCATCTTCATGGTGTAAAATGAAATTATGTAACACACAAGCTGCACATATAATAGTTGGAGTACACCGTGTATTATTTAAATCTAAATATTTTAACCTACGGAATTTTTGTTTAAGTAGACCAAAAGCTCTTTCTATTACAACTCTCGTTTTTGAGTGTGCTTTATTATATATTTTTTTCGCTTCGGTTAAATTTCCCGTATCTCTGTAAGGTGTTAACAAATAAATTTTTAGAGTATAAGCAGAATCTCCTAAAATATGATCCTGTGGTCCAATCAGGTTATGAATTTCTCCTGAATGAGGGCTTTCTCGAAAGACACGAGCATCACGAACTCGTCCTGTTTGTCCTATGTAAAGGTCTATAAATTTCATGCGATCGTCATAAACACCTTGTAGTATTATAGAGTGAACTTCTTTTCTGTTAAAATAATCGGTGGGATTATGAGGAGGGGCTTTTATTTGGATATGACATCCATCGATGAAACCAACACAATTCGGGAATGATGTTACCGTAAAATGCGATTATTGTTATTCAGGAGCGGTTGGTGCCAGTTGTTTGAGGTTTCTCGAAGAGACGAATGCTGCAAGTCACAATTTTGCCGCTTCAGAAGCATCATTTTTGTACTTCGAACTTCGAAACTTCTTGTGCAGCGCTGTAACCGTTACACGTGGGTAAGTTCATATTTTGCAGATTAAAGGCTTATCTTGTTGTTAGTTTAATGTTGTAATTGGTTCTCTCTCAATTTTTTTAAACACTTTTTTTAGATCATGATTCTACAAGAAAGAGCATTGCGTCTTCAACTTGGGACGACCTGTCCCAAGTTGTCAATGCGTCCCAAGTTGTAAAACATATATGATTTTTTTTTACATTTGCTTAATTTTGTTGGTACTTACTATTTCAGGGCCTTACTATACTCAAAAAATGAGCGGACGAAGAAAAATAGGAGCCAGACGTTACAGACAGTTTGATGATGACTATCTACAATTGGCCGTTGAAGCTGTGAGTGCGAAAATGTCCGTGAGGAAAGCAGCTGAACGATTTAGTATTCCAAAATCGACCATTAATAGGAAAGTAAGAGTAAAAAATATGAATCCGGTTAGACATCCCACAGTGTTGACGAGGGAAGAAGTTTCTTGAAGAGGAATAAACAACTTCTTTCCGAGAGACTAGCTGAAAACATTAAAAGATGTAGAGCTGCCGTTAATCATGATACCGTGAACAAGTACTTTGCAGAATTAAAGGAATCATTAGAAGGTGTACCACCTGAGAGAATATTGAATTTTGATGAGACTAACATAACGGACGATCCTGGGAAGACCAAAGTGGTGGTGCGCAAAGGCACCAAATATCCAGAAAAGATCATGGACTCTTCAAAGGCAAGCATATCTGTCATGTTTACCGGCTCAGCTTCAGGTGTCTTATTACCACCATATGTGGTATATAAGGCGGAGCACTTGTACGATTCGTGGAAAGAGGGTGGCCCCAAATTTTGCAGATATACAAGATCAAAGAGCGGGTGGTTTGACTCTACGATTTTCAAGGACTATTTTCAAACTTTGGTTATCCCATATTTCCAACGATTGGGACCAGGAATAAATGTTGTAATCTGTGATAATCTAGCAAGCCACAAGGCTGTTGACATCGTCGAAATGTGCGAACAACATAATATTCGTTTTGTGCTACTACCTGCAAATAGTACACACTTGTGCCAACCGTTGGACGTTGCTTATTTTAGACCTTTCAAGAGAATGTGAAAAAATAACTTGGAAGCATGGAAATCTAAACACCGTGGATGCATTACAAAGGATTTATTTCCCAGTTTGCTAAAGAAAACTATAAACCAGATGGGAGATAAGTCGGCTCAAAATCTTATTGCAGGTTACTGCAAAACTGGTATATATCCTCTGGATCCAGAAAAAGTTCTAAGCAGGTAACCGAAACCCCTTCAAAATTATCAAGAAGCGGGTGCCGTGTGGAACCAGACTTTTCAAGAATACCTGTCTGAGAAAAGGGCTGACACATGCAATAGTACAAAACAAACCAAAAATCGTTTAAATGTTGCACCTGGAAAAAGTGTGTGCGTAGACGATTTTATGCTCAGTTCGTCGTCCTCGGAAGCTGAGTCAGAAAATGTAGATGATGCTGAAAGTGAAATGAATGAGCAACTTAATGCAAACACCGACAACCAGGGAGCAGTCAAGCCACGACCCGTTGAGGTTACCAAGGGGGATTTTTTGCTCACCAAAATTGTATATGATAAACATCCAAAAAAGAAAAAGAAAACAAGTTTATATGCCAAGTTATAGATTTCAACAAAGAAGAAGATCATAAAGTCATCACGTGTAAGTTCTTGCGAAACTATAAATGTGCAAATGATATTTATGTATTTCCTGACATTGACGGAGTTTCATTTGACCAGGTCTTAAATGTTTTGACGGTAATTCCTATCAAAGGGGAAGATATCAGTTCAGTAGTGTAGAAGAGAAAATTGTTACTATCTAGGTTAACCCAATCTTAGCTGCTTCTTTTTCTTTTTTTTTATCACAAAATAACTAAAGTGTATTTTGTGTCTTTTTTTTAGCTCACGTTTTTTGCTTAATGCTTCTGTTGTAGTGCAAATATATAACGAGTCTATTTAGTTAAGTCATTATTGTTTTCTAAACGTTTTAAAATGATATGTTTAATAAAATAGAAAAATTACAGGTAGGTACCTACTGTTAGTGTTATTTTATTTGAATATAGTAAGTAGGTACCCCCTTTTCTAGTCCAAACGTTGTTTTCCAACTTTTCCAACTTTTTTAAAAATAATATAATTGTCCCTTGTTGTAAACAGGATGAGCAACTTGAGTTTGCCACGCATATAAATGACTGACCCAAGTTGTCGTTAATGTGTGACAACTTGGGACATAGGCATTTTTTTTAAAGCGGAATTTTTTATTTTTTGCAAAAAATGTATTATGGGTACTCAAAGTACCCAAAGAGAAAAAAAGCTACGNATGAATCCGGTTGGACATCCCACAGTGTTGACGAGGGAAGAAGTTTCTTGAAGAGGAATAAACAACTTCTTTCCGAGAGACTAGCTGAAAACATTAAAAGATGTAGAGCTGCCGTGAATCATACCATGAACAAGTACTTTGCAGAATTAAAGGAATCATTAGAAGGTGTACCACCTAAGAGAATATTGAATTTTGATGAGACTAACGTAACGGACGATTCTGGGAAGACCAAAGTGGTGGTGCGCAAAGGCACCAAGTATCCAGAAAATATCATGGACTCTTCAAAGGCAAGCATATCTGTTATGTTTACCGGCTCAGCTTCAGGTGTCTTATTACCACCATATGTGGTATATAAGGCGGAGCACTTGTACGATTCGTAGAAAGAGGGTGGCCCCAAATTTTGCAGATATAACAGATCAAAGAGCGGGTGGTTTGACTCTACGATTTTCAAGGACTGTTTTCAAACCTTGGTTATCCCATATTTCCAACGATTGGGACCAGGAATAAATGTACTGTTAGTCTTATTTTATTTGAATATAGTAAGTAGGTACCCCCTTTTCTAGTCCAAAAGTTGTTTTCTAACTTTTCCAACTTTTTTAAAAATAATATAATTGTCCCTTGTTGTAAACAGGATGAGCAACTTGAGTTTGCCATGCATATAAATGACTGACCCAAGTTGTCGTTAATGTGTGACAACTTGGGACAGAGGCATTTTTTTTAAAAGCGGATTTTTTTGCAAAAATGTATTATGGGTACTCAAAGTACCCAAAAAGAAAAAAAGCTACGTCACATAATAGAAGCCGATAGCTATAAAGGAACTGCTCAGCGTTAAATATAAAAAATGTCCCAAGTTGTCGCATTTTACGGTATTCTTTTCTTGATATTGTCCTGTTGTGCCCTATCGGGCCATTGAATCAAATCATATCTGCATTCCCCTACTAATTGTGCTAATTCATGGAAAATTACATCCACTGTAGATTTATTTAAATCAAATAAATTACCAATCTCCCTATATGAATCTTTGTTAGCTAGCGTCCAAATGAATACATGAACTTTTTTCTCAAAATTTATAGTCATTCGGTCTAGGTTTCTAGTACGTTTTCCTTTTATGTATGTAATTAATGCCTGAAAAACAATTTTTAACATTATTCGTCACTATAAAACACGGTAAATAAAACTTTTCACCTACAGTCATTGTTGTTCTGGACATTCTAAAATTTCTCTTGAATTCCAAGTCAGTATACTGAGGGACAGTTTTTTCAAAATAATGTTTGACTGTAGTCCCACTGCTTAGCAAAATATTAAAGTGTTCTCTTAAAATTTCATTATGAGACGCAATAACTTCGCTATTTTCTTGCACTATCTGGGACACTGTTGTTATCACATTATTTATTTCTGATGATGAATCGTCCATAAACAAACCCATTATAATTGCGTTTTCATGTTCCATATTGAAATATCTACTACAATGAATGAAAAAAGAAAAAAAATGTAACAAAATATCGGTAACAGCACCTTTAAAAGTTTCTATGAATATTTCTTAGAACAAACTGACTAACTGTCAAAACGTAGATCACTCGATCACTGAAACCCACTGAAAATAAAAGCAGAATGCCACAGATTTATCATCGTCTAACGAATTGCAATCGCTGAAATAAGCAGCTTGCAGCGCATCGCTGCGTCGCTGGATAGTGGTGGACTCTAGGAATGCTCACAAGAGCAGCGTTAACCTAGTGGAACGCACTCTAGGTGTGCTCGGCTTCCGATTTATTAGGTTCTTTCCAGCAGCGATCACAAACTGAAGCGGAATTCTAAAGTTGGTATCGTATCGAAGTCGATACGATGCGATGGCATCAAATTCGAGGCACCCTCCTTACCCCTCCCCTCCCGCGCTAGCCTAAGGGCCATTTTAGCAAAGCGCATCCCAAGCTGCCTAGCCGCACTACCCTACCCAACCATACAACACATAAACATGACACCACCGCCGGGGTTTACACAGACGAGCCGGCGAAGCAAGAAGAGCGCCAGAAGGGCCCTAGCCGGCGGGGCCCAGCCAGGACAAAAGGAGGTCCCACAAAGCGCTTACACCGGCCGCATTTGCGGTCGGGGTAGACGACGGATGGGGCCCACCTACGAAGGCTGTCCAGGCCTACACGAGATGAGGCAGGATAAAGAGGGATAATCCCCCTCGATCCCAAATCATCGAGGCCAATTTCTAGCATGGAATAATGGCGGCGAAATTCGAGGCGATTTCCATTGGGGAAAACTGGGGCTGCACTGGGCAGCATTGACAATCCAGTGGTTGTATGAGAAATATGCTCTGGTGTAATCTCAATGGAGTGACAATTTTTGCATGGGTTTGACATTATAGGTTATGTTTATGTTTTGATTTTTATCAGTCAAAGTAACAGTTGATCAGTTGAAGTTTTTCAAAGAAGGTAGTTAGAATGAACCAAGAATTAAAATAAATGATGAGGAAGTTACATTTTGTATTCCTGTAGATGAAACGGATCACTTATTTAAGTTTGTAGATTACATTTTCAATGAATCCTTCCACTTTTGGCAGTTGTTTGCGTATAACTGGTATAACATACATTTCATCATCATCACTACTACTACTTGATAAAAACGATAATAATGGAGCAACAATTTTGTCCATATTTACCGCCATTTCTTCTTGCATTGACACCGGCACCAGCTCCACGACTTCGTGCGAAATAATATGCACTCAGAGCAAGAACTGTTGCTCTAGTTTTCCAATGGAATTTGAAAATTTGCACCGACTTGACCAATGGAACGTCAATGGTACACTTAGTGTGCACCAGTTTTCTCAATGGAAATCGCTATTAGTTAATCTGCAGTGAGAACAAGTAAATCGGCGCGTTCTTTTTTCCACCAGACATTCACCAGGTGAAAACATGATGCCACCAAAGCGTTTTTTTATTCATGGTGGAAATATGGTGGCTCACCACACCGCGTTTTTAAATTACTGAGCTGCTTTCGGGTGCGGTATTTCAAGCTCTTGGTGCGCCAAGGTGGTCTTTTTAGTATATTGTTATGATTGTATGTGTGTATGGTTTTATATGTTAGCGCCAAAATAAATTTTGTTAGTTTTGATATTAATTTTGATTGGATTGGTGTATTGTGTATTGTCTATCTTTGCCCTATCTAGCTCTAGACTCTATCTCCGTAGTCGGTTCTATGTTCTAGCAAGAAACCACACCAAGCACAGCTACAAAAACAAAAGGTTTAGTAATAAATGTATTTATTAAAATTTATTTTATATANGTAGATCTGTTAAACGATTTTGCAAAAATTGTAGATAAATGTCCGCTGTCAAACGACCATCTAACACAATCGGGCCCAAGAGTTGATTGTTGATCATTCCGCACCATACATTAATACTAAACCGATGCTGAAAGTTACTTTCAACCGTGGCATGGGGATTTTCATCTGACCATCGATGTTCATTATGATGATTGTTAATTCCATCGCGTGTGAATTGGGCTTCATCCGTAAACAAAATGTAACGGTATAGCCTAGGATTTTGATTTACCCAATTGCAAAATTGCAACCTTAGGGCATAGTCACCATTCTGAAGATTTTGGACCCGCTGAATATGGAAAGGGTGCAGCCCATTCCTGCGAAGAGTCGTCCATACTGCTGTCTGATTAATTTGAAGGCGACTTGCAATGCGCCTTGAACTTACACCTGGACTACGTTGTGCAACATCAAGAATCTCTTCTTCTACACGCACATCAAGACCATTTTCTCGTTCCGATGTGATTCTTGCACTGGGAAACATGCCGGTTTCGCGGGAAGTGACAAAAATTGATTGAAATACACTTCTGTGAGGGGTTCTTCTGTTAGGATAGCGGTATTGGTATTCAGCAACGGCCCGTCTAGCGTTCCCGTTGCAGTATCCATAAATGAAAATCATATCGGCATATTCTTGATGTGTAAATATCGCCGGCATTGCGGAAGTGTGTAGCACTAACTAACTAACAATAACAGCTGGATGTGACAGCCACAAAAAACAAATGCCAAATATTATTTGAAACAATAACTGCTGAACGTTACAACCACAAAAAACAAATGTTAACTATTATTTTCCGCGGTTAATCGCTTACTATTAATAATTAATATCCCAGTAACGGTTAAGAATCCGACACATGTTTATATGACTTTTTTTGTATATTTTGATCTCCTGAACACGTTCCTCGAGTATAGCCGTTTCCTCACCAATCACCCTGTATATTATTTGCACTGGAACGCATACTCGCCAACATAAATTTGTATTGTTTGTTTCTGTATCTGTCAAATTATTAACCTCAAATCTCAATTCGTTCGCAACTTCCCATCAATAATAAATTAAAAAATTAGTAAAATTTTTAACGCTGAGATCATGGTAAAATTGATATCGTACATTTACCTTGTATTTTATTAAATTATTAATTTAAGGAATGGCTTCTGTCTCCACCTGCTGATATACTTTCTTCCAGTAGCAGTAGTAATGATGACAGTGATGAGAACATTTTTAATGTAAAAAAAAATCTCAGTCATCTACCTTTATTGAAAATGTTGTTGCTAGCTATGAAGAGTCTACTTTCAAGCAACATTTTAGGTTGTCAGGTTTAACCGCTTATCGATTAATAGGTATGTACAAAAAAAATTGTTCAACTTACGTCTTTTTTCTGGTTTTTATAGCTTTTCAAACTAACACAAACTATGCCCCCCATTCCACAAATAATCTAGGAACGTCTTCAGAGAAGTGTGTACTACTGTCTTTGTGGTATTTAGCAAACACTGAATCTTTTCGTCAAATATCAGATCGTTTTGATGTTGCTATTAGTACTGCCCACCGAATTCTGGTAGCAGTTATTAATTTTATCATAAGTCTTCGAGACAAATATATTAAATGGCCAAATAATGAAATGAAAAGACAAATTTGTGCTGAATATAAAAAAAGCAAGGCTTTAGTAACGTTATTGGCTGTATAGATGGAAGCCATATTAGAATTCAAAAACCTATGAAATATGAAGAAGTTTATGTCAACAGGAAATGATATCACAGTGTGTTAGTACAAGGAATATGTGATCATAGGAAATTGTTTTTAGATGTGTATTGTGGGGAACCAGGATCTCTACACGATGTCCGCCTATTGCGAAAATCTTCCATTTATAGAAAAGCTGAAAATCTAGACTATTTTGAAAGATTTTATTTACTTGGCGATTCGGCATATCCATCTTTGCCATGGTTAGTCCCTCCATTTAGGGATAATAGGAGGTTGACAGAAGAACAAAAAATGTTTAATTTCAAATTATCATCGACTAGAATTATAATTGAACATGCCTTTGGACTATTACAAGGAAGATTTCGAAGGCTAAGGCATTTTGAAAACTTAAGTATTAATTTAATTACCAAATGTATTATGGCAGCTTGTGTATTACATAATTTATGTATTCTAAAAAATGATTTAATGGAGGAAGTAGAATAAGATATCCAACCAGAAATAAACTATGTCGATGGAAATTTAGCTGAACATTTGGAAGTTCCACACGACGCAGATAAGCGCTCAGAAGTTTTCAGAAAACTTTTTGAAGATTAAATATACTTCTATTATACAAATGTTTTTATTTTTCTTTTTTTTTGTATGTTAGATACATTTGTGAAATAAAATCAAAATAATTTTAATTTTAGTTTTTATTTTTATGTAAATTGAAAAAATATAGTTTTTCTCTTAAATAAATAAACAAACATTTGTACTATTTGTCTTTTTCTAAATATTTTTTTAATAGAGCAATTTTCTCCCTCTCATTTTCTAATTTTTGTTTTTCTATTTCCATTCTCTCTGTATGTCTTTTATTCTTTTGCTCTTGAATATACTTTTTCTCTTCAAATGTTTTTCTTTTCCTGGCCCTTGGATTTCCATTTTCACTTTCTGTGCCAGATGTATTTATTTCCTTGCTTTTATCAACTTCGTCACTACGGTTACCATCTTTTGAGTCTTGGTTTTTACAATTGCCCTCACTCGATTCAATGGAATGTTCACATTCACATTGATTGGAAGGCTTTGTTCCTAAAATTGAATCGATTTCTTCAAAAAAATGAAATCTGGTAGGAGCTCGACCAGTTCTAGCCTTAAGGTCTTTTGTGGATTGGTAACTTCTTACTAATGACTTCCATTTTACTTGGCACTGCATGGCAGTTGCAGTATATCCTTGGCTCATTAAATCATTTGAAATGTTTTCATAAACAATTTTTTTTTTCTTTGGGTGGTTTAAATTTTCAAGGTGCACTTGCATCGAGTTTATCAACGCTACTGTTTCTGAATATTGCCATACATGATGTGGCATTACTGGTGCATCATTGGTACAAGAACTCCCTCCCTGGTTATTATCCCCAGGTTTATCCACTCGTTCATTTTGCCGTTCAATAATAGCATTGTTTAACAATTCTGTTGCAAAGTAGACATCTGAAAACGAGTTTAAATTTTATATAAATTTATTACCATAGATAAACATTTTTTATACCATTTTGTGCTTTGTTATAAGCATATTTGTCAACAATTAACGTATACAAAATATTTGTTTAAGGATCTTGAATTTTTAATTCCATTATG
>NW_019416998.1:487867-538818 GCF_000390285.2 Anoplophora glabripennis | reverse complement strand
CATTGCCGATGACGGACCCCGGCTTCTTCTTCTGCATTCCAGATCCCCCACCCCCGCACCCCACTGACACTTCTTCAGCGTGACCTTGGAGCTGCTGCTGGAGCCCTGGTGCCGGCTCCGGATGGCGGCAGCCCGGTGGCAGCCTGGAGTGACCTTGAAGTGCGTTAGAACTCTCCTAGAACAACTACTGTAGTATGTGCTTTAGATGTAAATAGTCAGTTGGAATTTCCAGAACTGGTTACGCTTTGACTCATTACTACCGGACAATTGAAGAATTGGTCTTTGTTGTAACTTATGCCATAAAGACTAAGCTTTTCCTTATATAAAGATATATTATTGGTAGGTTGAAGATCTCTGGAGCTGTAGTCAGCATGGTTCTCAAGACTCCTTGATACTCAGCCAAGCTGATCTAAATTTTAGCCCATCGTACAATTTTTGGTACAGCCCACCCTGCCGCGCGCAAATGGAGAATGTCTCTGTTGCAATTTATACTATATATGCATAGTGTCTCCTTAAATAATGATCTAAATTATTCAACATTATTATACTTCTCTTGGTACAATGGAAATTCAAAAGAACTAACCTTTATATACCACTTAAGATTTTTCCATGCTCTCTTACAGTCTCTTCGGTTGTCGTACCATCGCCTTATAAGGGAACAATACAGTTACTTCAGGACTGAGGTCTCACTTTATGTAATGCAGTTGCATACATGTTTCGGTTCTTCTAGTCTAATGTGAGATTTTGTCGTTGTGAGAGTTCCAAGTAAGTTTTTGATCAAACATTACTGGGTAAACAGAATCTCCACTGTATTGTATAATATAAATACAAATTCGAAAATAACATAAACTATATCATCATTTAAGAACATTATTAGTGGCAAGTACTCTTATAATATCTTTTATTACATTTCATTTAAAAAATACAATGAATAACAAATAATTGTAACAATAAATTAAAAATAATTTACAACAAATTAACTCGTAGACATTAAAAGGCTGTTAAGCGCTTTATGCACCACAATATTGTGTTGTCTCTCAAATATTAGAATTAATAAGCTTATAAACTAGCAATCATTTGTTTTGTTGAGTTGAGCGCATCTACATGACGTGAAACAAAATAGCTTGAACGCGAGTCAGTCAGATTAATACGTCCCGTGCATATTCGGGCGTGTTACGTGTCCCCACCTCACACGTATCTTTTAATTGTATTTCAAATACTTCTTTTTGTTTGTGGCATTATGTATTATGTTTCGTGTATTTTATTGAAAAATAATGCAACAAAGTTGAGAAGAACGATTGACCAATGGATGCTTGATTTAGTGAAGAAATCTAACAGCAAACGGTTGAAGAAAATTGGCTGAAAAAGAAAAAGGACGATGTGAACTCAGTTAAGTGACTCTGATCTTCCAAATATCGCACGCTTAGCATGGAAGGAGCTACGGCATTTGATTATTGGGATATATCACAGCCTCCTACAGTTACAAGCCGTGAAGTAACAATGGCAACGTCGCATTTCCTGTCAAAGGTAGTCCTATTGCATGTGTTGTTACATTACGAATATTAAGGGTTTCTTTGGGAAATAACGTATAAAACACACAAAACTTGTAATATAAATTTATTTATTCAAGAATGAAAAACATTCAAATAAATAATCTTAGAATATACTACACTATATAAGTATCTAACAGTAAATCAATAAATGAGCACAGTATAAAATCAAAGTTATAACTACATACATTAAGATTTTAAAGTAGATAGTTTCCTTTTTTTGTTAGGATTCCTGAACTATGCTGAAGATTATTTTTGTTTTTTGTATAATTATTCAAAATTATATTGCTAAGTGTCAGAGCTGCCTTGTAATATATTTTACGAAATGTTGTGCCACAAGTACATACACCACCAAAATCAATTAAAAACATGTCACTTTCTAAACTTGCTAGTGCTAAAGAAGCTAGTCTGTTTTGGTGATTGTGGCTTAGTAAGAATTTGGATTCCAATTCTTTTGAATGAATAATGAAATCAAAAATTGCACACAGGTGAAAATAAATATAATTAATTGCATCCGTGGCTGTACAGGGACCTCCTCTTTGCAAAAAGGAAAAATAATCACCGCTGACATCATTTCCTACAGTTTTAACAGCCAATGCCTTACATTTGGAACAGTTAATACATTTTGTTTTGTGTATAGTATGAGCTATATAACCACAAATATAAAGTTGTGTGGATTCATCTAATATATACGCTTCTAAATAATTTGAATGGAAAATAAAAATAAATTCTGTGATATCTTCATCGTAATTTTCATTTACATTATTAGACAAAGCTTTAAGTTATTTATATCACTAATACTGTTTTTTAATAAATTTTGAATTCTGATTTTCTTTTCAGATTCAATAATTTGTTTGAAAGAAACATTGTAGCTACAACCTGACAAATTCCTATAACGGCCAAACCGTTTTTCCAAGTTGTCACTTTGAAATTTCCCAGGCAGAATGTAATTCAATTTAAATAATGAAAAACAATAATCTATTAATTCTATCAACACTGAGGTGCTACGTTTAATAGCTTTATAAGTGTCTACCGTAAGACCTGTCATATCGGGTTCAGAGTGCCATTTTTCTAGCCATACAATAATTTTTTTTTAAATAGTCTACGTTATCATCAGTGATAGATTTTATAGGAGTGCAGAAGTGGTTACGTTTAATTTTTCCTTTAAATTTATTCTTTACATTAACTATGCTCCACCAATTTTTAATATATTCAAGGAAATTCGAAGTACCTTCATACGCCACAGAACATTTAAGTGCAGCGATTGTTGAATCATGGAATACATTTTCAACTAACATCACATTCTGTCTTTCAAACTTATTAGGATACATCGTTTTATAATTTAACTTATAAGCTCTCTTTGTTACTTTGTTTACCTCAAGATTATAAAAATTACGTAGATCAGCAAAACAAGCTGTTTTTTTTAATTGCCATATCTTGAAAATCGGGATATATAAAAGTTTGAAGAGAATCTTTACGATTAATCCAATTATTTCTAATATTTTTAAATATGTGAACAAAATCAAACATAAAAAAAATTTTCTCCTTTGGATACTTTGGATTTATAATAAATGTATTTGTTTTTGTAAACTGTTTAAACATGTTTTGATTTGTTCTGTTATCATCAGTAATAACGCATATGATTTTAAACCCAAATTCCTGTACATTTTTTATAGTGTCAAGAACAGCCTGTCGAAGTTCTTCACCCGTTATATCAATTACAGACATTAAACGGACAACTTCTTTAAAATGACTGATTGGAGAAACAATCATAAATGTCTGCACTGTTTTAGCTAACAATGAAACATCATTAGCAGCATAACCTGTAATGTTTTTAGATTTATATGTAAAGCCACTCTTAATATAGATCTCATCAACAATTAAACACACAATTTTTTCTCGATCGCTTAATGTCGCGGACAAATGTGAAAAGTAATTTTGATTTTTTATATCATCCTCTGGGGAAACATTTAAGGAAGACGAGATGGACTGTAAATGTCTTTTAGTAGGTAATGCAAGGTGTTGTCTTAAAATATCATACGTTGAGGCAGACTGATTTAATATAGTTAAAGAAAACAATAAAGTAGACAAACTGTACTGTTTTCTTTTTCTAGTTAATAACTTGTTGATCTTTTATTAATTCTAATGTGGGAACAACCTCATCTACATGTTCTTCGTTTAAATAGTGCATTTTGTACATTATTTTGGGCTTTTTCTAAAAATAAATCAGCACTAACCGTGACATTTTCAAAAAAGCTGTATCGTGAAAGCATATTTTCTATTTGTGACCACCTAGTTAATGACACCGTCAGGCAAAATCCACTCTAAATTACTTTCTGTCAATTCATGACTGTTTACAAAAACAGTAACATTAAAACTTTCATTCACACTAATACTTGAAACTACTTTTACTTCACTAATATCAATGTCAGATTCTGTACTGTCATAGTCAATATTTAAAATGTAAAAATACAAAACATTGTTAACACACTTGTAATTCCACTTATTAAGGCACAGTTTTTTTGGAACAGCCTGCACAAAACATTCAAAGCTTGATATAGTGTCATCGGCAAGAAACTCTTCAATATCATTATTTTGTCTTTGCAGGATTACGTCGCGTCGCGACATCGGTTTAGGTGTAGAAAGATACTTCGGTTGATTGGGAAATATGTGTGGAACTGCACCATCTTTTAAACGAGGATATGTTAGTTTAGCCTCGTGTGTATTACCTTGACTATCCTTATAAAGCTCAACTGCTGTGATTTCGCTGTCCTCAAAATGCAAACTGCAAACAGCTGAATATTTACTAACAACATAGTCCTCCCTGTGTATAGATCTAAGCCACTTTTCTTGCAACAGTGGGTCCTTTGGAAAAGAAAAAGTACTTTTTGGGGATTAAGTTTTTAAAGTACTTGCATAATTGGACTTACATCCGGGTATGCAGCAATGCCGAGGCATCTACAATGATAAAAGAGAAAAATTAATAAAGTTCAAAATGAGAAGAAGAACATAACCTCAATTTGCTTATTAAGCTGAGATAATCATTCTTACCTTTGTCCAATTTAAAAATTTTTAATATACAAAGTAATTGATATATTTATAATTAGCTAGATAGTCTTAGTCAACACAGTACAAAATCACAACTTAAAAAAGTAATTTACTAAACCACACGACTAAAAGAAAAACACACTTATTTTGAGGTTGCGAAAGCAAATGATCGGTGCATCCACGGTGGTCTATGGGTGCATCGGACTACCTGCAGTGTTGTCAAATTTCATACTTCACGGCTTGTAACTGTAGGAGGCTGTGGATATATCAGTTTAAGCAAAACCGATCGTACACTCTCGAACACTTTACCCAACGACACTCAAATACAAAAGTATATAACATATGGATAAGAACAGGTATGTTATAATCCAAACACTGAATGATTTTGTCAGTGCAAAGATGGTGCCAGAGTTGTCGGCTGCTGTGTGCATGTTGCATTTGTACTATGATATTTGGGGTACTGGCACCATAATCGAACTCAGACGAAAACACCAAGTCTTGGATATGCTCCAAGACCCTGCTACTGGATGGATCCAGTGACGATTTAGTAAGTGAAAGCAACAGGGAAATATGTATAATCAAAGACGTTTGTTAAAAATAGTTTAGTATACTTATTTTTTTCTCTACTTAATAAATAGATTTTTCATATTTATTTGACTGGGTATAAATATTAAGGAAAAATAATATATTATGAATCTTTACCCACATCTTTTATTTCCCATGAAAAGAAAAGCATGATCCTGTACAAATTTCGAATATCAGGGTTCATCAAAATCGATCTAAAACAGGTTTATAAACGGTTAGTTTCTTTAAATCCAGCAGTATCACAGTATTTATTATCCAGTACCTTCCGATCGTGTATTGCATAATGCTTTCATTTCCCGGAAGGAGAGAACTACAGCTAAAACGACTGACAGCCAAATATCTACACTTGTGCTTTCTGGGTGATTTCAATAATCTTTTGTGCGGTGTGTGACTCCCATTGGGAACACCTGTCGTTTTCAGACAGGGATGTATTTAGGGCTGCAAGTAATTAGATAGCTGGCACCTATTGCAGGTTCTGTCTACAATATGGTAATATTCTGAAATATATTTGGTTGTAAATGCAAAAAAATTGCAATTTTGTAATGGACAAGAAAAGGTATATACAAGCTGTTACAAATTCGCTTCTCACTACAGGCATCTCGAAAACGGTAAGAGGTACGAAGCAGCTTAAATGGGGGCAAAGTTGTGTAATGAAGGGGCCAACATTATGCCTCTAAAAAATCAAGGCTAACATGATTAGTTTCCGAAATATTTGAAAAAAGCCGAAATTTTGGAAATCTGTTTTTGTTTCATTTCAGCCTTGTTGAGAACACTTTCTCATGGCCACTTTTGGACCACTATCGAATGGCATAATCAATTTTTATATGTAAAATTTCGTCTCTCCAGGAGAAATTTGTACTAGACGGTGTTTTTCAATTCTCAAATATTTTGCTGAAAGTTCTGCTCAGTTTGTATTCTTCATCAAAAACAAATTCAATTTTTTTTCAGGTGATAAGGCGGCTAAGGTATTAATTATTGGTATTGCGTTAAGCGACTACTCAGTAGTTTAAAATATAGACCAGCATTGAATTACACCCACAATATCTAGTAAACAGCTAAGATAATTCATCAGCGATACAGCCAGATATAGACTGATAGGAAATGTAAAGTTCAAGGAATATGTAATCGACAGTATGAACTTTTACAAATGCACCCCAGTAATACTCAAGGGTGCAAAACCTAAATTTCTCTAAAATAGTTCGATTTATCATAATTAAACAAGTATCTATTTTGTCCTTAATAGTCTTGAGATCAATATTTATATTAAATTTTAATGGTCTATAAATAAAAAATATAAATATCTACAACTCGCTAAAACTATGTACATATTTCTCCCTGCTATCTATTTTTGGAAAAAAACGTTTGTATAATAAGATACTTTCTTTTAATTTTTGGAAATACTAGGACACAATTTGCGACCACCCCTCGAACTCCAACGTTTGCAATAACTTTCTGTTATAGTCACTTGTAGATATTTGTTATCCACGGAAATTAAACCTTAAAGCAGCCAGACGCATACCGAAAGCGATATACGACGGGCTTAGTGTCTAATATTCACGATATACAATTTTAATTCAGTCGGATTTGACTCAAAAAGTACTGTTTAAAAAAAAACATTAAGAGGATATTTTATTATTGGAAGTTCTTCGGAAGGATGTCAGAATACTAGGAATAATATTTATGGTCAGTCACTAAGAGTAAAACATTGTTTAAATAATAATGAAAAATATACGAAAAACTGTTTTTTTTTTATTGTAACTATCGAACCGTTGTTACTGGTGAAAATAGAAAATGCAAGCTTATAGGTATTAAAAATACCTACAAAATAAGCCAAGGTTGATTAAAATTCCTTAAAAAATTTTAACATAATTTCTTCTATTTTACTGTTTCTTGAAAATTCCATGAGAATCCTAATTTTACGGCAAACTGATTTTGCAGATTTGAGATTACAAATTTTAATTTATTAGTATCATTCGTATGGAGGTTTTAAAGTGGATAGAAAACAATGCATAATTTGAAATTTCTAAAGTTTTTTGTTTTCTTTTAATATTCTACACTCAAATTCCACTCACTGCGGCCCTGTCAATAAAACTGATTGTTAAATGTTAAGATGGGGAGGTGCATAATAATGGCATTTAATAAAGGTGTTTAGTATGAACCTCCAGTAGTTAATGTATCACAAGTAAAGGCACGTTCGCATGTTTATAGGAAGCGGGTCGCTTTGTACATTTCCGTTTGAATAATATTAGTATCTATCAGGTCCATGCTATATTTTGACAACTTAAGAGCGTACATTTCTAAATATAAGAAATTTTCACCTAAATGCATACCCAGAGAACTTGAAAATTCATTTAAGTACATACAATATTTATTTAAACTTCTTTTTCCGGGAGTAGTGTCGTTTTCAATTCCTAAGGATAATTTACTTTCTTTCAATAAACAAGCCTTAAATGAAATTAATAAAACCAAAGTTTAAAATATCCTATTATGCTCAGATATTATATAAACCGATATCGGGTCCTCCGTTGCAAATAGCGTACCAAGAAATTTTAAAATACAGGCAGGCTTCCTTTTTGTTCCATTGCTATATGTACAAAAATTTCTAATAGGTTTGGTAACTATAGGATCAAATGTCAATAAATGATCTTGATTTGTGAAGTTTTGTTCGTGAAGAATAGTTATTTTTTCTTTGATTTATGCATAAATTATTGACCTTTTTCTTTTTCTCTGCAGTTTTTCCTCTACTATTACTAAGTGCAACGGATCCTGATTTTTCAATTTTAATAAGTTTCAAATAAAATTTATTATTTAATTCTAGTGTGAGTGTAAAGTAAAATACTTTGTTATTATTATTTCACATATCTTTAATTTTTGGAAAAAAATGCTGGAATGCTAAATAGGTAGATATTTATTTCCAGAAACCAATCTTTTAATATACAAGTGACGGAGTAAAAAGGACCAAATCACAAAATTAACAGTAACAATAGGATTTATTTTTATACTTCATTCAACAGTAATAATAATAATTTTCAAAATTGGTAAGTATATCAAAATTCAGGAAACTCAAAATAAAAACTGTGCTTTCAAGGAATTTTTATAATTCATTCAAATCTGCAAAACCAATAAATATCAAAATAATTATTTAATTAAATGCTGAAAATGGCCGACTAATTTCTTAATACAATGCCAAATAGATTTTCTTCTAAACTAAAAAGAATATGAAAATCGTTTGGCCGTTTGTTAAGAAATTTGTGGAGTTAAAAAGTAATTTTAATTAAATAATATCATTTTTTATACCTATTTACTGATTTTGTTGATTTTATTACATTATGAAAAGTATCTGACATACTCCTACCCTTTTTTAGCCTTTAATAGACCGATTTGAAAAGTTGTTTTTCCGTTGTAGACCTTTCAAATAATAAAAAAATATACCTACTGCCATTTAAATTTTATTTTCTTAACCCTTTTTTTACTCACTCAATAAGTTGAAGTACTCTTCAAGTACCTGTGGGACATACGACGCAATATATCACAACTAAATTAGATGGTGGCGGTCAGGTAGATGTGATCTATATTAATTTCTCGAAAGCATTTGATCGGCTAGACCAACGATATTCAAACTGTGTTCTGCGGAAATCTGGGGTCCCCACAACCTCTCTGGGGGTTCCGCGGCTCAGTAAAAAATTCAAAATTTTGAAATTGACAATATCATTAATATAAATTTCAAATAAAATTTATACTCTTCTTCTCCTTTCAAAATTATAAAACTTCGGCTTAACTAAACCATTTGTTAGCTTCTTCACCTCATACCCCTCTCAAAGGAAATTGACAGTGGAGTATCGTGGTTTCCGATTAATAGAAATAAATGCCACCTCGGGGGTCCCTCAAGGATCGGTACTCGGTCCGCTATTACTTCTAGTCTTTATTGTCTTTATTAATGACATTGTCCGGAACCTGAATTGCGAGGCCCTTCTTTATGCAGATGATCTCAAATTGTATCTGTTTATGTCAAGTTTCAATCTAATCTGGACAAAATTTCTGATTGGTCTCGAAGTGCAACTGTATGTGTTTCACGAAGAAAGCAAATCCTATTATTTTTAATTACATATTGACAGTAAGCCCGTTAGGAAATGCAATATTTTTAAAGATCTCGGGATAACCTTTGATGGTAATCTTAGTTTTGTCGAATTTTTCTGAAACTTGTACCTCTTCCTTGCTATTCAACGCATTCGTTTTGACGAAACTGGAATATGGATCACTGGTATGGTTCCCCATCTATGAAATCCATGTTAAAAAGTTAGAGGACATTTAGTGTAAATATGTTAAATATCTACGGTTCAAAATGGACAACATATATCCACCTGAAGTGGTACCACAAAACACTCTACTAAGTCGCTTCCATCTGAATGACTTAAGCAAACGACGTATGTCGTGTATTCATTGGTCAATCTACATAAAATTGTAACCGGAAAAATCGATTGTCCAGACTTACCAGCTACATTATACTCTCACACCGCTAAAACTAATCTGTTGAAATTTTCACCTTTGTATGAAATGGATCTTAATTATCGTCAGATGAAAAATTCTGTGAATATTTTTCATGATAGTATTAGATGCGTCAAAGAAAGTGACTTTACAAATTAGTTAATGATGTTTTTATACTTGCGTCTACGTTTTTGTCTTTATTTGTATTTATGTTATATTTAAGGGTTTTTTTTCTTATTTTTTACTAAATCTTGTCCCCACTCATTAATTGGCTTAGGCTGTCAAGTGGCGTATGCTTAAATAAAAATAAAATAAAATACGTTATAAAATTTATTCTGAAAAATAAGAATGAAATAACCGAACATTTTTTTCCAGATATTAAAGGTAACATTATAAAGATTTAAACTTACAAATAGAGCGAGATCTGCTGCACTTATCTAATGCTATTTATTCTTCTCCTAATGTAGGACCAAAAAGTATTAATAACAGTACCTACGATATTTGTTGAGATATAATTCCAATAAAAAAATTAAGCCTATAATGTTCTGTTATCGAAATAATTTACCGTGGCAGGGGCGTGCCTTGAAATTTTGATTTGGAGACACGATATTCTTCGACTCTATTAATTTATTTTAATGAGAAACTACAACTTACGAAGAAATACGCCTTCGTAACTGAAAAACACAGTATGCACTGCAAGCTGCTCGGTGAACGCCACGCCGCCAATGTCTTCTACCTCGGATGTCGAATGCAGTTAATTCCAAGAAAGTTACGCAGAGGTCTTCTTGCAATTCTATCTCAACAAATATAGTTCTTGCTGTAGTTTTTGAAGAAATTGGCATAATACGAGTATTCTACACATAATTTCATCTTCGGTATAGGGTAATTTTTTTATTTTTGTTTAACAGAATAACAGATTTTAATTTTCTAGGCGAATTCAAAAGAATCGGCATGAAATGAAACTACAAATAATAATCTCTTTTGTAAACTTGCTAAAAGGATATGAATACAGACCACATAATAACCAGATTTTTTTAGGTACTTGTGCATTCACGTAGTCCTAATGTAGTACTCGAACAAAACAATAATAACATGAAAAGGCTCATTATACTACATTTACTGCTTTACGTCAACACGCGAGAAAAGTTAAAGCTACTGTTTAGTCACGATATCGCGAAATATATGCGTGCTATTTTAATAAGCCTTTCTTTCCTTGATTTATATCTAACAGTGAGCATGTTTTTTTCGTGCTATTTATACTGGGAATTGTTAAATTATCTAATCTTAACCAACTAATCTAAATTAAGATTAAAGAACAAAACAAGTACACTGCTTTGCTAAATTAAAGAAATACCGATAACTTTAATCACAATTCCGATAAAAATAAACAGTTAAACATTTTAACATGCATACAAAATGTTATTTGAATAAAATATTCCCAACAAGCAATATAAATTGGATGTTAAGAAAGTCTCGTGTAAGTATATTACTTCCGATTCTTTTTCCATACACTTTACATGTCCCTCTTTAATCTTTTCGTGTTGCTGCTTCGAGAAGCAATTTCTTTGTCGTAAAATGAATGTATTTATGTTTTGACTTCATATTTTTTATAAGTTTCAGGGAAATAAGGACTGAAATTGTGTATTAAGATAAACCGGGAGATTTCTGAATTTTTACTTTCTCTGCTACGCACTAAAATTATTTAGGCCGCAAACGACTATTTGGAAGGATTGAAATTGAAAGGTTCGGATTCCTTAAACTTTTCTCTAAAAAAATAAATTGTTCTGCTTTTAGGGTGCCTTGAAGATAAAATAAGATGTAATTAAACATACCACTATCCAAAGTTACTGCGTTTAGCAGTTTACAAATATGCAGGGTGTTCCTTGCATGTTTCGTTGCGAAAATAATTTTTAGTATAACAGTGGCATGCGTACGAACACTGACTGACATGTATAAAGAAAAAAAGGTACGCCAATGGCGTTTTCCCAAATAAATTATATTTGAAATCCCCATTAAAATCGAAAGATAAGAGCTCTCTTGAGTTTCTGTTCTGCGATTCCCGTTTTTGAGTAACAAAATAAAATCCGTTGTATTGTCCGTAATTAATTAATGTAATTATTGAAGAATACAATTTTGCAATTAACCTAGTTAGCCTGGAACGTGTCACTTGCATTTCTGTCATTTGGATGGCCTCGCTGACGGTAATGCAGAGCAAACCAGACGTATTTATCAAAAGAGATATCCAAATTGTGCTTTGCCAGATAGTCGAACCTTTTCTAATATTCATCGTTGCCTTGTTGAAACTGGTAGTGTCCGAAAACGTACATCTGAAGGTAGACCTCGAAATGTAAGAACACCTAAAATTGAGGAAACGGTGCTGCACGAAATCGAAGAATATCGTCAAATGAGTTCGAGGAAGATCGCTAGATATTTAAATATTTGCCACCAAATTGTTTGGAGAATTTTCGTGGATTTTTTGTTATATCCTTGCCACATTTTAAGGGTACAGGCATTACTTCCTAGAGATTTTCCAAAGCGTGTGACCTTTTGTCAGTGGTATCTTCATAATATTGCGCAAAATCCGTAATTTGAATCACACGTTCTGTTCACGGTCGAAGCTAATTTTTCAAGAAATGCCATTCAAATTTTTCATAACAATAATTTGTGGGCGGATCAAAATCCACGTACCATAACGGAAACCCATTTCCAACACAATTGGTTCGGTCAACGTATGGGCACGTGACCACTTTATTGGACCATTCTTTCTATTGGGACGACGACTTCGGACAATCTTACCGCAATTTCCTTCACGAACAATTGCCTTTGCTGCTTGAGGATGTTCCGATAGCAATAATAATCCAAATGTGGTACATGCACGATGGTGCACCACATTTCAGTGTAATGGTTCGCATTTATTTACAAACTGTATATCCAAATCGTTGAGTTGGTCGCGGTGTACCTCAAGAATGGCCACCAAGGTCCCCCGACCTCAATAGCTTCGATTTCTTTTTATGGGGCCATCTTAAGACGTATTTATTTACAAACTGTTTATCCAAATCGTTGGATTGTCCGCCAAGGTCCCCCGACCTCAATAGCTTCGATTTCTTTTTATGGGGCCATCTTAAGACGCTAGTGTACACAAGTCCCATTAATACTGTACAGGAATTAAGAGAAAGAATAATTGCAGCATGTGATGAGAATAAAAAATACTCCGGGACTATTTCCACGAGTGCGCAATTCAATGAGGAGGAGGACGGAAGCATGCATATTAAGTGAGGAAAGCCATTTTCAACAATTTTTGTAATAATGGTTTGAAACTAGTTGTAATGTTATGTTAATGTTGTATGTTGTTAATTGTTGTTATTCATTACACGCAGGTGCCAACCTGTAATGTATTTAATTTTTGTTATTAAATTATTAATAATTCTGTAAGTTTTTTTACTCAAAGGCAAAAGGCAGGGCAAATACTAAAGAGAGCTCTTATCTTTCGAATTAAATGGGGATTTCAAAAATGATTTTATTTAGCATACCATTTTTTTCTTTATCGTTTATAAAGTAAACTATTATTAATTTCCCATGTAGAGTCACATCCTTCAATATTCGCATATCATTAAGTAACACCCTGTATAATTATAGAAAGCTTTGTGTAAAAAAAATATTTCTATTTTGACTCAGTATTTCACGTATAAAATAATTGAAACTTAGAATAAATTTACTAAAGCCGTTTTCAAAAACTTTTTAAAAATATTTGATTATGATGATAATAGAATAATTTTTCAGGTTTCAAATTGGAAAAGCAATACATTCACATATTCTGTTTTTAGAAGTCAGTGTTAGAATAATATGATATACCTACATCTGTTTTATTGGATTATTCATATAATTTTCAGTGTGAAATTACTGTCCTGAAAACATCTATATTTGATGCCATGCATCCAATGACCCATTTGTTCAGCAACTGGTCATAAAAATAATAATAAATACAACGGCTATTCTAGAATTCAGTTCAAGAGAATCACATTTTGAAAATGGATAGAAATGAGTTGTGCATTACTACAAAGCCGTAAGTATTTCAATTCCTTTCTGTCGCATAAGCCAGTGCCTTTGCCAACGTCTCGACATTTGTAAATGTGTTCTGATTTTAGCCTACTTCAACTTCAACTCAGTTGAAAGTCGGTGATTCTTTGCGATTTGCTGTAAGTGCAGATTTCTCATAGAAATCTACGTCTCTGTGAGATTTTCATTTATTTTTTTATTATTCACAAATAATTATTATAAATTATGAAGTAATGTATATGTTGGTATATAAATAACATTACATTAATCTAGTTGTATTACTTAGGTATTGTTAACAAATTTGTCTAAACAATATGTAAATGAAATTTGATATTTTTAATGTTACTTTTATATACAGATGAGAAGAGAGATGGTACTCTAGAACAGTGTTATCATCTCTAATTACGATTAAATTTCTTATACTAAAGGAGATTTTGCACATATTCAAAGTTATTGATGGTTGATAGCGCTACAATTTCGCTTTATTCATAGTTTAAGCGTAATTCCAAACTTATTTTTTTTAAGGGAATATCTTCAAAATGTATACAGACGTTTCAAAAACTAACCGGACAAGAAATGAAAGCCTGATAACTAAATTTGGTCTTGGTAAAAGTTTCTTAAATTTCGAAACATCCGTAATTATTTTCAATAAATTATCATTTATTTTCCAACTATTGTAATTTTTCTCGGTTTTAAGATCTTTTAAAATATCATCGCCTTAATTTGTTGTAATGTTAGTGTTTTATTTCTAAATCGCCCAAATTACTGTAGCTGGAAATGAAAAAAAAGTTACTACTTAGGTATGTTTTTTACAGCATATACAATGCACAAAGTAAGGAAATGATAATTTAAAACTTGTGTAAACTGAGAAAAATAATTGTTGAAAAAATCCTAACGGAAAACTTTTTAATGTCGTTTGATCGAAAAATCCTTCTACAATTTAACAAAGAACAGAATCACAAAATACCTAATTTTATAACCATAATATCCGAAGCATCAACCTAAGGAGGCGATAACCATGAATTTCAAAGTCATAGGTCGGTCTGTTACCTTTTGCCGACTTTTAGGACACCATGTATTTAGTTTTTGAAGATATTAATAAGAATGTATAAAATATGTACCTATTACTCTCTAGATACTCTTGTATTATTTTAGAATCATGCGAAATATATGGACTATTTAATGCGCAGAATTAGAATTAAATTAGCCCAAAAGCAATGAGCATACATTTTTTAAATATATGGCCTTATAACCAGCGTTCAAATAAAAACGTGGTCAAGTTGGTTCTGAAAATTTGGACGTAGGGCGTAGCGTATAGCAAATGAACTTAAACGTCATCTGTCAAAGCGCTATATCGCCGCTATCAATTTGAATATTTTCGTTTTAAAAAGCGTTTAAAATGGAGTTTTCTCAAGAACAAAAAGTGTTTATCATAGAGTCCTACTTTAGAAATGGACGCAAGATTGATTTATGGAATGTTTCATAGAATTTCAAAATCATTTTCCCGGCGTTGTTGAGTACAAAATTTTTCAAAGTGCAGTTCAGCGTTATGTTAATGTTTTTCGTGAGACGGGCAGTGTAACAAGAAAAGAAGGAAGCGGCCGACCTAAAAAGACTGAAGAATTAAAAGAAAATGTGCAACAAATAATGGAAAATGCGCCAAGAACTTCTGTACGTGTTTTATCACAAATGGTGGGAGTATCAGTCGGTACCTGCCACACAGTGTTAAAAAAAGATTTGCGTTTGTTCTCCTATCGTTTAACTTGTCAGCAAGAACTTCATGAAGTTGATTTTCCGCGACGGGCTGTATTTTGTGAATGGTTTTTAAACAACTACGGTGAACTTCATAATATCACCTTTTTTTCTGATGAAGCCTGGTTTCATTTAAGTGGTTACGTAAACTCACAGAATATGAGAATGTGGTCTTCTGAAAAACCAGATAACTTTTTTGTCGAGGGCCCTCTACACGCTCAAAAAATTGGAGTTTGGTGTGCTCTCAATCGAAGGAGGATTTATGGACCTATTTTTTTTAATGGTACTCTTACTGCGCAAAGGTATAGAGAAGAAATTATCGCTCCTTTTGTTAACCAGCTGGAAGAAAACGAAATTACAAACTTTTACTTTCAACAAGATGGCGCAAGGGCACATACGGCAGGCGAGACGATGAATATGTTGAGGGAAGTTTTCCAAAATCGACTAATAAGTCTCAATGCTGAACATGAATTTCCACCGAGGTCATGTGATATTACGCCGTGTGATTTCTTTTTGTGGCCTTACCTTAAAAACACTATTTTTGAACTGCCTATTCCTGATTTAAACCATCTGCAGGCTCGACTTATAGACAAGATTCGTGAAATTAACAATACCCCGAGCATCTTAGAAAATGTCTTTAATTCTTTGAGGAACAGGTGTGAAAAGTGCTTGGAACAAGGAGGGGGACACTTTCAGCAGCTGCTTTAATTTATTGTTATAACAAGGAGGGGGACACTTTCCGCAGCTCCTTTAATTGTTTGTTATAGTTATCACGATTATGCTTTAAAATAAAGTTATATAGTCATTAACGTTATTGAAACTGACAGCTGCTATACAGCTCGTTGAGAAATGAGGTTAAGTTGGTCGCTATAAGCTACTCCCTACGTCCAATGTGTCAAAACCAACTTCGACAACGTTTTTATTAGAACGCTCGTTATAAGCATTTGATTAAAATATTAGAAATCTCTTAGAAGTCGTTAATTCATTATTAAGTTGGACGCTCAAAATGAAGTTTTAAATGGGTGTTTCCTTCCGCGTTAATTCATGACGTCATTTAGTGCGATCGAGAAGATGAATTTCAAAGACAGGATAGGCGGACAGCATCAGCGTTGCATTTTAAATTTACGTAATTATTATGGATAGCCAAATTCATTTTATTTTGTTATGTGATAATCCAATAAAGATGTCATTTTTTAAAAAAAAATCCAAAAATCCAAATTCCTGAGTATCCAACCAAAAGATCACACTCGAACTCCTGGTTGGACTTGCGCTATGACGGTGGTTTCCTAAACATTTTTTTAGAGCAAAATGTCCTTAATAAAAGTTGTAAAGGATTAAATTCTTTACTTTTCTTTATACATTTTTTTTGTATGTCTAATACTTAACGAGCTACTGCGCATTATGTGACAAAAATTTGGCACGCCGTAAGGATGGTCAAATTTTTCAACAAACATGTTTTTACAACAAAATTACATTAATAAAAGTTGTAGAGAATCAAATTCCGAACCTTATAAATGTATTTATGTCTCAAATACTTAACGAGTTACTGGGCATTATATGACAAAAAAATTCGTTTACCACTGGTCTTGTAAACCTTTTTTTTTTAAATAACTTTAATAAAAGCTGGATTTTTTTTATTATCTCGACTACTTAACAAGTTACAGCGCATTTATTTACGTCAATTCACATGTACGCGAATATTGTCTATTATTATTTTGCAACATGTACCCATTGCCGTCACCCCTGGAAATACTATCAGATAAAAGAATAGCGACTACTTTTGCCTTGACTTCAACAACCTCGCCAACGCAACGGTCAAAAAATCTTTGCATATAAAGCAGGTATCCATTTCCAACCGATTGTCAATATTTGACTGCGCATGTGCGGCGTCAAACTGATTTCCAACCGATTTCAAATTTTGTGCTCTGCGAACAATTTAAAAATGCTGTGAATCGCGACTGAATGACCATAACCTATAAATATTTATTTATTTCAAATTTATGTTTTCGACATATTTTGAATAGGTTCATCGTCTGTTTGTCACGTCGCCGTCGCGTCGGTGTTATATTATAATTAAATGTATTAAAATGATTAATAGCGCTAGTCAAGAGTGCGCATAGTGCGTATGTCCGAAACCGAAAAGTTGGGACTCAGAGGATTATTTTGATGGTTGGAAACCAGTCCACAACTCATAAGTTTAGTTCTGCAAACATCATATTTTTAGTCAGGAGTAACGAATTATCGCTGTGCGAACGCTTTTGACCTATCACGCATGTGTCATGTAGTTGCTGATAGTTTCTGACTGCTGTACGAACAAAGCTAATATAACCAAACACTGCCAAACTAAAATGACTGAAACAGAAATGAATGAAAACTAAACATGAACTGAGGTAGCCTGTCAGCTAAAGTAACGTTCAGATAAACGTTAGTGCAATGGCACTGCAGTTGTACGTTGCATTGTACTTGTGTGGTATAAAAATATTATCTACTCTGTTTATATAAAGTTAGTGAATTAGTGTGTTATTTACTTATTGTATGTATTGTGGTGTTCTGTCAAAAATGATGTTGTCTGATTGGTCCTTGTATTTTTTGCGGACTCTATAAGCCGAGCTCTTTATTGGATTATGAGGCAAGGTAAGGGAATTGTAGACTTGGTCGCACTAAAGAACGTCAGATTTAATTCTCGATCACATTTTTTACTTAATTTTAAACATCTACTTAACTTATAGTATTAAAGAAATTAATATTTTTATCACTGTTGGTTGTTGACGGGTTATAGGCTAGAAATTTATGCAGTTCTAAAACAAATTAAATTAACATGCGAGTCTATTCAATATTTTTTAAACCCTTAAGGACGGTAGCTGTAATTACTATTTCCTAAAATGAAGACACTTGTGTAATTTATTTTTTAAAAAACAGATCATTTTCGAGTTATTACCTTTTTTGAAACCTATGTATATTACTATAAGTATATATAAAATATTTTGTT
The DNA here is from genome assembly GCF_000390285.2 of Anoplophora glabripennis. Taxonomy (NCBI): domain Eukaryota; kingdom Metazoa; phylum Arthropoda; class Insecta; order Coleoptera; family Cerambycidae; genus Anoplophora; species Anoplophora glabripennis. The sequence continues at coordinate 520,353 of NW_019416998.1, read as the reverse complement.
GATTTCAATTCTAAATTAGCTACCATTTTGTGCTTTTTGTTTAATAGTAACTAAAGCGTTTTAACTAATGTGGCGGATAAATAAAATATAAAAACAAAAAAATTAAACTACGTATTTCAAAAACTAAACGAAAGAGAGAGAGAGAGAAATTATTAGATAAAAATTAGTGCCTCTATTTATTTAAATGCGTGTTTAAAATGTTGGCACTCATTTTTAAAACATCCTGTATATGAATTCAGTGGATTCTTGCAGTTCATTGAATGATACGAATCGAAGCTACATATTACTCTAATTTTCACAACTCTACTACCTCAAGTCCTACATCTGAGAAATCTTTCTTTTTTTTGTATTTTGAGCATCGATTTCAAATATTAAGTTTGGACAATTAGTCTGATTTTTTAAATATTTTCAAGATTGTCCCATATTAACAACAAAACATTTTAGGCGCACATTTTTTTCTTTTTAATAGCTGAATATAAAATATAAATCTCCGACGTTATAGTGTCGGAGTGTAAGTGCAAAAAAAACAAAATTCACGGTTATACTCATAATAACTAAAAAAAATAATTACTTTATTACCTGTACTGATTCTGTTAAATGGTGATATAAATAATTATAATGTTTGCAGTCGACTGGTAATAGTATACAACCCCTCAACTTACTTGATATAGAGAAGGATATTTCATATTGCCACCTTCATATCCAGTAGGTATATTTATTTAAAAGGAAAAGCTAATATTTTATTCTCTGGTAGCTAAATTAAGTGAACTGAAATTTATTGCGGTAATAAACGAAATGCAATAAATTCTGTAAACTCCACATACCTACTGCAAACGTACCTACCTAATATTATAAATAGTGAATTAGTTATAAAACTTGAATATGAACTTTAGTATCTTATGTGCGGCTACTACTAAACCGTAGCCCAACCAACATGAGCCAATAAAATAAAGCATACTGCTGGCATAAATTTAGGTGGAGCAATATAAACTAAAGAATGCAACTAACATTACCCCAGGAAGCAATACTTTTCAATTATTACCAATTGTATAAATTAATGCTAGCGCGATGAATAAAATTCCTATACCTAAATATAAGCTATATTACGTTGCAAGGTTTTATTAAAACTTACCGCAACGCTACTTTTGATTACAATGCTTCTTTATGAAAACAAATAAATCGCAATGAAATTATTTTACCATTAGACGTTTGTTGGTAACATAAATAATACATTTCAAGTGCAGTAAATATGGAACTGCAAAAGCTTTGGGCATTTTTTCTGATATACATATTTTAAATTTAAGGTATCTATGATTTATAGATTTTCACTGTTGCAATAATTAGGTACATTTTAACTTTTAGTTTCTTGAATTCTCTGCAAAGAAATGTAAAAGTCAGGGTCTAATTTTTTTGCTTATAGAATTATGAACAAGTTTTTTCTATGTTTAACTATTATTCAGTTATTATTTTGAAAATGACCTGTGTTGCAGATTTACATTTTTAAACTTTTGTTGACAGTACAGGGTGTCCCTAAGCTAAATTGCAATGTTTCCAGCGCGTTTAACAACTAAAAATATAAAAAATTAATAAAAAAAAAACAACACTTGATTTTGTTGACTGAAAACAAGAATACGACTAACTAAATTCGTTTTTGAGATTTCTGTGATTTACAGGAAATAAGAGCGAATATTGTTTCCATAATGCTTAATATCTATATCAAAATCACCTGTACTTTTTTGTAAAAATCCAAAAAATCGCAGATACTGTAAAAATCATAAATATGTACCTATAGGTATCTGGAAAATTATACCAAATATTATATAGGGTGTTACATTAAGATCTCCCGTAAATACAGGGGGTGATAGCAAAATAAGAATTTTTTTGTCTTGTGAACCATATATATATGTCTATCTCCTCTTGCTTTTGAGATACAGAGCGACAAAATAAAATTTTTTAAATAGTATTTTTACGAAAATTTCCAAACGGTGTGAAATATTTTTATGAAATTTAGTATTCCGGGGTTTTTAAGGACGGCAAATACACTGGTCTAATTATTTTTTGTATATTTCATAGAGGGCGCTAGTTATGCTACTACATTACATTACTACTACTACTTACTACTTACATTATGCTACTACACTACCTAATACTATTACATTTTAAGTATTAATTTTATTAAGATTAGGTTTTTTAGCATTCGGGCTCCAATTTTTAATGTACAATTTTATTTTCTAAAAATAATGTACTCTTGTTAGAACTAATGTGGTCGGGTTTCTAGAAAAAACACTTTTAATTAAACTCTTACAATATTACGGTGTATAAAATAAGTGACTTTCTCAAAGTAGGCTTATGTCAAAACTTATTGATGGATGTCTCATAAACAACGCATAAATACTTAGTAATATTTTAAACTCTAATTAACTTTATTTCAAAATTTCAGTGACTGTAATTAGCCATTACTAACTACAGTCACTAACAATCACTAAAATTTTGATATAAGGTTAATTAGAGTTTAAAATATTACTAAGAATGTATGCGTTGTTTATGAGACATCCATCAATAAGTTTTGATATAAGCCTGCTTTGAGAAAATTCGCTTATTTTATACACTATAATATTGTAAGAGTTTAATTAAAAGTCTTTTTCTCAAAAACCGTTCATATTAGGAAGTTCTAACAAGAGTACATTATTATTAGAAAATAAAATTGTACATAGAAATTGGAGCCCGAATGGTAAAAACCTAACCTTAAAAAAATTGGAACTTAAAATGTAATATAAATGTAGAATAACTAGCGCCCTCTATGAAATATCCAAAAAATAATTAGACCAGCGTATTTGGCATCCTTAAAAACCCCGGAATATCAAATTTCAGAAAAATATTTCGTACCGTTTGTAAATTTTCGTAAAAATTCTATTTAAACATTTTTATTTTGTCGCTCTGTATCTCGAAAACAAGGGGAGATAGACATATAGTTAAGACAGAAAATTCTTATTTTTTGTCGTACTATTACCCCGTGTATTTACGGGAGGTCTTTCTGAAACACCCGTATATTTTGAAACAAATTTAACAGACGATTTTGATGCAACAATAAACATATAGAGAGAACGCTTTTTAAATAAAACTCCACATATTGTGATCATATTGATTTTATTAACAATAAATAGTAAGAATCTTGCGACGTCATTGTTTTCCATTATTTTGCATTTGGCTTTCTCACAGGTCGCATAGACTTATTTTACAGAAAAAAAAACGACCACACATTTTGAGATCAAAAATTTACTAGATTTCGATATTATAACAAAGGCACATGCCGGCCGCCACCCTGTATAATAAACAATGAATAACTGAATATCTTTACCATTCCAGTAATCTTCAAAACAATAAACAAATCAAAATATTTGATACACTTAAAACCAATTAAAATCATACAATCCGTTTCCTTCTGCTCAAATAAATGTATCTAATACAAATTAAGGAACAAATTCCTGTCAATGTTATACACTTCTGTTATTTAAGGCAATATATCATGGATAGAGCGACAGAAGAATGGGCTGCAGATTCCTTATTACCTTCAGTTATGCGGAAGGAAGATCATCTTTTATCCTAAATGCGTGTTATATAATTTGGGTAGAAAAAATTCTGCGCTCCTATTAAGCGGAGCGGAATATCAAAAAATACCTTACATTTTCTTCGTCATTTAATCTTGATCGCCAAATATACAGGGTGCACCATTGTAATATAACAAATGATTGAGTATCTTATTTTAAGAAAAAAAGTTCCTTTAAAAATAGGTCTAGAAATGTTCAAAAAAACGTGCATGCATATTAAATTTACATTTTAAAATGTTTTTTTGTTCAGTACGTAAGTCGAACAAGTATACCTTGAAAATAAGCTGATAAATCACAGTTATTTTAAGATTAATTGTATCAACAATTTTTAAGTTGATAATACGTATTACGCATAGACAAAATAGACTGAACTGTAGAGGCAAGCCGGTGAAGCCAACCGTCAGCCAAACCTCGGCCCTATCAGCCTCGCGCTCTCAGTCGCTGTTAGACATTCGCTGTGTCAACATTGTTACTGTTTTATTAAATATATTGTTTTCCTTTGTGCAATCATGGGACAGTGTATCGTTGACGATTGTAGTAGCAGATCTGATCGCAATAGTAATGAAATTTTATTCTTTAGGTAAGTAATAACATAAAAATATTTTATAACATTTCGACAGCGTCGCGCAGCATTCTCCATCTCACATACATTTATTTCCAGTGTTGGCTTCATGATTTTTAGTGCCCACGTTATTAACTGATGTAAATATACAGGCTCATATTATCAACCGGTTACTTACAATTAGTTTTTTGTCACAATTGGTGTTTATTTTCGTGATGGCTATTAAAAATAATTGTAAATATTGAACCCTCAACCTATAATTTCAATAATAAACATATGTTAATGTTAAATTACAGGTGATTATTACTGAATAAAATTGTATTATTTACCCATTTTCTTGTATTACAGTGTTGTGTTTCATTTGTTAGAACTTATTAGAGCTATTTGCGAAAAATATGTAGATATAAGAATAAATCACGAAACAAAAATATTTAACTCTCTAAAAGTTACAAAACGACATGTACTAAATAAAGTTAAAATATTTAGGACAATAAAGATTTTAAAGTAATGTTAGAATTTTAATTTTTATCCAAATTTTAAAAATCTTAATAATAGCTTTAGCAATCTTAATGTTTATATTCGTATATTAAAAATATATGCCGTTACATTTTGCATTAGTTAAACTAATTTTATCATTATGTTTCAGAAAAATGACAATTTAACAAATAGAAAAAATAAGAATATATTTTTTTTAATAACTCCTATAAAAACAGTACACTTAAGCTACAGAAAAATAAGAGTGTGTATCATGTATTAAAAAACTTTTTGAATGTGAACTTATTTAAAAAATATGAATAAGAACTTATGAGGACTGTATGTGAAAAGTATATCGATGTGATAATAAATCATATAAGTTAAAATAATTCAGTGAAATCTACTAAAAGACAAATATTAAATAAATTAGTATTAATTAATGGACAATAAATATATTTAAATTATTTTGTAGGTTTATTTAGCAAGACAAATTATATTATTTTCTGAATTACAAACTTGAAAAATAACTATTTGTCATCATCATAAGTATAAAAATATTGCCTTAATCCGAACCTGCTCAAAGTATGCGCACTCAGATTACTTCACACACTCCACTTCCCCGCAATTTGGCTTCATCGGTTCCCGTGCTTTGGGATAGGAAACGTACACTCTAGGTGCTCTGTGGTATTAGGTACGTATAATAATTTTATAATACAATTAAGTCTAAAAATTATTTTTCACAGTATTTCTTATTACTCATTAAATCTTTGTGATAATTTTATTCAGTATATATATTTGTTACTATTTATAATGTTAATGAAGGAAATATTTACATTACTTTATTTATTTTCCCACATATAAAACATACTGCTGTTGAATTTAACTTTCGCATTTTGTATTAAATTTAAATTATTATTTTATTTCTGATATTATTTTTTAATTGCAAAACGATTTTTATACTTATGACCTCAATTTAAAGAAAACATTTTGGAAATTATTGAAATACAGGGTGTTTGGAAAAGTTAGTACAAAATTTAAAGGGGTGAAAGTAGAGCCAAAAATAGTAAAAAAAAGTTCCTATAAACATTGGTTCTCCGGAGCACCGTTACTGAGATATGGCCCTCCAAAGGGGTCTTATCATTTGGATATTTTTTAAAATAACTTTCTTTCTGATTAAGATAGCGGAATGAAAATTGTAAGTAATAATCATACCTTACGGGTCTTTAACTACCATAAATTTAATCAAAATCGGTTATAAATAAGGATAGTTTTGTAATTTTTCGAATTTTTTTTTATTCCTTTGAATTATCAAGCAAATAATATTATTTTTTAATGAATAAGACTTTTTTGAAGAAAAAATGTCTACTTTTTTTTTCGAATTCTGCGTAGTTTAGTCAGAAATAATTATTTTTTAACAGAACAGTAACTTTTTTCGACATTTTCACATAGTAGGCATCTTTCATAGTGACAGTTTCATTTTAATGATACTACTACTAATGATTGTCACTTTCGCGTGCTATGATTTAAATTCTTATGTTTCTTTATATCCGTAGTTGTGATCTTTGTGCTCAACTTTGCATTTCATTCGATTTTTTTTACCAATGTTTATAGGAACTTTTTTACTATTTTTGGCTCTACTTTCACCCCCTTAAATTTTGTACCAGCTTTTCCAAACACCCTGTATATGTTTGAAAAAAAAGCTACCTCCCCTAACCTCCAGTTGAAACCTATAGGCACTTACTATTTTTTTACAAATATCTATTGTTATTTGACTCATTGTTACAAGTGTCCCGTTTGTGTTCCTTTTTATTCCCTCCACTCTTCTTTGAGCTACCCTGTATTTTGATTTCCCTTATTCTTGTTTGAGCTACTTGGTGTCTTGATTCTCTACTAATTTCCAATGTGAACCAATGGTAACGCAAAGACCAAATCTTAGTATAGATGTAATATGAATTGACTAATTCTGTCTTGAAACTTCAAATTCTGGTCCTTTGACAGCTAACTTAGAGATAATCTTCATCCAGGATATTCCATTGTTTATATCTTATGTTGAATATGTCTGGTAAAATAATAATAATAATAATAAAAATAATAATAATGTCTTTGCTTATTATTTTTATATTTAGTTTATTTTACTGGTTATAACTTTACTATTTTAATGGTTTTTCTTATAGGATCTTTTTTATAACGTGTTCAACCTCCTTTTTTCTTTGTATTTTAAGTAGATACGTCTTCACAAACCCGACTGACTGGGAATTTCTGGCAGTTCTGAAATAAAACTATGCCAAACAAATGACTAAGAAGGACTTTTTGGAAATGTTCTAAAATTTCATATTACATAAAACAGTTTTATCACAAACTGTTGGTTTATGTTAACTATCTTTCCAAATTCCTTTCTTTTATTCAAAATTATAATGATTTTTTATATTTTACCGTCAGTTAAATTTGTATTCTCTTGATTTTCTAGATTTACTGTTGAATACCATGTAGTCTTTACTGACATTGTGTACATTTAATATTTTAGAGCAAGAGCCCGTGATTGCCAGACCTTCCTCATAGTATAAAAGCTGAAAGTTATCTGCGCATGTCCTACCTCTGTTGGGGACATGACAAACTTTCAGTTTTTATACTATGAGGAATGTATGGCGATCACGGGCTCTAAGATTATTTCTGTTATGAAAATTATGGTTACTACATGATCTGTCGAGAAATTAAAAAATATTCTTATTCTTTACTAAAAGTCCAGTTTATGTAAAAAATCTTTATTAAAGTTCAATTATTATTCAACCTTGTGCTCTACGTTTGACTTTACATTAATGCCATAGTATCATTGATTTTATAAGCTACACTGAGGATGAGTGTGGCCTAGAGACTTGGCATTGATGTCGCTGATGAAGAAAGTCAAGCAACGCTGATCAGCTAATCACTTCCGTAACCTTAGCTAGGAATGTTTGACCTTCCCTTGTTGTTCTCGGGTTAGACTCTGTGAAAGCGGACCCGCTATCAAAACACCGAGCTCATTTCGATTCTTATTGTTGGTTCTAAGGCCGCTACTGATAAAACTGCTCCTCAGATAATGGTGATCTACTGTGCCGTTCGGTAACTGGTGACATCCAATACCTATAAATGTTTCGTCTCCGTTGGTATCTTCAGTAGTGACTTTGCAGAAGCTGAATGAATTCAGTAAGAAAGGATTGTCAGTGTCGTTATAGTTAACCCTTATTCTAGGAATTCTAAAAAAATAATGTTTTTGTAATAAATAATACCCTAGTTCCCTGATGCCCTCTTTTTACAGGGATCAAAATAAGACGATTTAGACTAACTAACCTATATACGTAAGTCATTATCGAAGTAAGTATAGCTAACTGGATGTCATACCATAGGACAACATTTTTTAATATCAATTCAAAACTATTGAACTACTAAATGATTCTTATTTGGTGCATGTCTTTATTTATTTGAGTGCAGTATATTTATTTATTTATTTATTTATTTATTTATTTATTTATTTATTTATTTATTTATTTATTTATTTGAAGTACAGCTGCCCAAACAGATACAAATCCAATTACAGAGCAAGAGAAACAATAAAAGATTACATAACAAAGCATAATACATGAAAAATAAATTCGAAAATACCAGCTTAATTACATAACTACAAAATGAACACAAAATAGTTACATAAAATATTACAAATAATTTAAATTTGTAACATATAAAATGATGGACAGGTTATAAATCTAAATTTAAAATACATCGTCTTATATTACTGATGGTGCAGTTTAATATATCAAAGTTGGTATGATAATAATTTATATAAAATGTACACATTTGATAAATAATTGGAGAATGTCTAAGAACATTTGTTCTCGGAGTTGACAAATAAAAGAATACATTTGAGCGAGTTTGAACACTAGGTATATTAAAGTAAATACTACTCAGAATATCAAGACAATCTACATATATACGAAGACAACAGTTTATACAGAAAAAGTATGGAAAAATAATATAATAAAAATCTATTTAGTAGTCTAATACTCGTGAGGTGGGTAAGTATGATCAATTCAAAAACTAAGATATTTGTCAAACTTTCTCTGAACCTTTTCCAAGTTAGAAATGTGAACCTCATATTGAGGATTTCAGATAACGGAAGCGTATTCTAACTTTTGGTCTGACAAATGCATTAAAGAGTAATGTAAGGGTAGAAACATCCCTATCGCGAACTCCTCATAAAAAAACCCAAGTTCTTGTAGGCGTTAGATATAATATAATCAATATGGGGAACAAAAGTCAATTTTGCATCAAAGATAACACCTAGATCTTTAAATTGTGTGCATCTATTTAATATAATACTATTTATATTATAGTCAAACTGAACAGCAAGTTTTTTTCTTGTAAAACTCATAACGTTACATTTGGAGATATTCAATGGCAATTTATTATTTTGACACCATATATTTATTTTCGACAACTATTGATGTATACGATAACAATCTTGTAATGATTTAATAGATGCAAATAGCTTCATGTCATCAGCATATAAGAGGGTATGTGTCTGAATATCTTTAAATATATCATTTATAAACATAATAAATAAGAGAGACCCAAGTACTAATCCCTGCTGAACTCCAGATGTCGCCAACACGTTAATTGATTTATAGCTCCGATATTGAACATTGAGAATTCTATTGCTTAAATAAGAATTAAAAAAATTAAGAAAATCTATTGTTAATCCCAAGTTTGATAATTTATGTAATAATAGCCCATGATCAAGTTTGTCAGAGGCTTTTGATAAATCTGTATATATAACATCCGCTTGCCCATTCTTGTCCAAAGAATTAGCTATGAAGTTAGTGATAGTAACAAAATTTGTTGTTGTTGATCTTCCAGAAATAAAACCATGTTGTGAATAAGATATAATATGCGCTTTTGAATGGAAGTAAATGATATATTGTTATGTTTTATTGATTTATAAATTTTGAATATTAGTTTATCGGTACCCCGATACAAAAAAGTATCGAATAAATCCAGTCTGATATGAGATGCATTTAAAATAGTCAATAGCAGGATATGTACTACTATCATAGACTTAAATAAAGGATGTACCTATATCGATAATTTAAGTGATAAAATTTGTAAATGATTGAAATTTCACGACAAAACGTCAAAGCTGTCAAAGTCAGAATTAAATTTGAATTTGCATATTCAATAAACTATGTAAATGCACTCATGTTGTAAAGTTATGTTGCACAGAACATTAAAGAAAAATGTTATAATGGTAAAAGTCAAAAATAAGTTCTGGCATGAGGACATTTAATCATTATAGTGAAATTTTGACAAGACGTTGACGTTAGATGAAGGTCTTTCACATATATTTTCGATTCATGCAATAAAACAGATATGTAAATGAAGTATAGTGTACCTGGAGTTATAATTTATATGTGGAATCAAACCTATACATCGGTGAAAACATTTTTGTAACATATAAGTCTTGACAGTTATTGTTCCGTTAAAATCTTGTAAATTTTGTTAGTGTAAAAGTGCTTCCAAACTGGAAAATCATATGTACAGTATTATGTAAGAGACCCATCACTCCATATAATGTGTGTAAACTCTTATCAAAGGTCAATTTGTTGTGTAGACTGTAAAATGTTTGTCGGAACGGAGAGCTAAAAAACTTTCGTTCGTTTATATCTGAAAAAACGAATAAAGACTGTGTAAAAGGTGTTTAATAGACTATACTAAAGGCATATAAATGACAGACATGCTGAGAATTAGTCCATGCATCAAAATTAAAGTGAATTTTGTAAAAATATGTAACATTTTGACGTAACGTTCAACTTAACCTAGAAAGGTGTACTTAGTGTCAAAAGACGCGGAAAAATGCAAAGAATCTGAAAATGAAAAGTTCATGCATCCCAAATCCATTCAAAAGTCAGTATTTGTAAAAATAAAATTCCAAAAATATAATTGTTACGTTGCTATAGAAGCTGTCAATTGTTTTGCACGTTCTATAAAACCAATATCCAGGTTCGAGGTAGCCAGTCTATCATGTTTACCTGTAATAGCAACATCGCGAGTTTTGCTTATAAAAAAACAAGTGCAAGCTATGATTTTCAACAAATTAGTAAATATTCGTATACTCACGTAGCCACCTTGGTGATTAAATGTCAAAAACATATTTGACAGTCAAAAGTCCGAATGGTACATTCATGGAAGTTACATTAGCCCGAAAACACATTCAGCAGTGTCAATAAGTAATAAATACAACAACAACAAATTGATTAGGTGAATTTGTAAAAATTTAAAACAAAAAAGTGGCAAGTGAAATTTAAAAATTATAGTGTAGTGTTGTTTTCACTTGGAAAAGTTCCTGTGGCAGCACGAGGGATACTTCGGCAGTTTTCGCTGTAATACGAGGAATCAACGAGGGAACAGCGCGACTACATGCAGCAGATTATGCAACACATCGTAGTTACATACTGAAGGAAATAATTCACTGTAAGTGTCGACAAGAAATAAGCAAATTTGCAGATTTCAATTAAACAAAGCGCTATATAAATTTCATATCAAAATTTCAATTGAACTACAGACAGTAGAAATACACTCGTGCACTGTTGTAGTACAAAAATATAGGGGGGAATTTGTTATTTAATAATTTAGGATAATCATTACAACAATCATTGTATATATTGTTACAAAACCATAACTTGCCAAATTCTGTCAATATATTGAAATTTGTTAAATTAATACATTTTTTATTTAAGAAACGAGAATAAAATTTATAACAGATTCAAATTAAAATTCAAAATAAAATCAAAATAATAAAATAGAACATATAGGAACCCACACCCAATTGAAAGAGCATCATAATCATCATAGAGAGAAATTGCGTCATAATAATATATATGATTAATATACAAGTTGTTACTAATTTTGTGTTCTGTATCCTCTTGATCACCGTATAACATTTTCAGCAATCAATAAACTTAACATATTGTAGAGAACTTCGTTTTCATATTGTATGTATGAAAATAAAAAAAGTTTATACAAACTTGTGGCAGGTGAAGATATATTGTCGATGTTATGTAATAATTTAAAGGTAGTAGATATTACACATTTCTGCTTTCTCTCTATTGTACTTTTGATCCCACCACTCAACCCACTGAACTTCTCTAGATGGTGTGTGCTCCCACATATTTACGCATCTCACTGGCCAGTAAGTTAAAGTGTAAGAAAATCTAAATTGTTTTCCTTTGATTGCACTTGTCTGCATCAGATAAATTGAAGAAATATAGAAGAATAAAATTAATCATACTGTATTTCGAAAATGGAGTCGTGTAAAAAGCTTGTTTTAGATAATTTGTCTCAAAATCAGCCATTAGATCAAACTTGAAATATTCATATGCACTAAGCAACACCTCGTATACACTGCAGATATAAAATGCTTATGGAAGAAGGAATTTTAGTAGGTAGCTAAAATCTGATTTGATCTTAACGATTTATCTTGATTTGAAATTGTTGTGTCGAGATTAGGGCATGGATCATCTATCAACTTTCCCAAAGGTCAGACGGCCTACGATATAAATTTCGAGATATACGCGAACCTGTATTTTTTAAATACCCACACAAACATAAAAGAAACACACTTTGGCAGTAATAGAAATCAACCGCCTCCGCTATTTGGAAAATATACGACCTCCACGGAAACTCCTATCCGAAAAAGGAGAATTATTAATGTGTAAACAATGAGATCGCGTACGATATTTTGATATTTATTGCAAGGTTCTGCTTCGTTACCGTGCAATAATAGATAGACTAGGCCCAGCAACGGTCTGGCGTCGTGAGGCGCCTGCAGACGTCGACCCACAGCCAATAAAAACCACCACGAATTATGGCAGAGGCATGACGTGGCCATTCGTTACATCTGCTGCAAACCACTGCGTATATATTTATAAGGACCCACTCAGCATTCACCGTATACCATTCTAATACATAAGACAAAGTTGACTTAATGTTCATAATAAACCTTCTAAGGCCAATACAGCGCAGCAGCATCCACCAATTTCGAATTTAATATCCATAAAATTGCAGATCAAAATACAGGGTGCTTATGAACATGGATAATTATTTTCACTAGGAGATAGACCCTGATAAAAGCCGATATTTGAGAATAGAGAATCGTATACAGGGTATCCCAGAAATAAGTGCCAACATTTTTATCGCTTATTTAACTCACTAAAAGCAGCAACTTTTGCCTAATAATTTAACAATTAAAATAACGCTAACGAACGGCCTATGAATTACCAAAGCAACATATGTGAATATTTCATGGAATGATTCTCTAATAAAAAAAATTTACTTAACCCACATAATGCCTGAAATGTATTTAAATAAATAGATTGTATTTTTCTGTAAATTCACTCATTAAATAATATAAAAAGAACATATTAATCATTTTGAAAGTTGTTTTTATATTGAAAATGACGGAAAAATGATGTACAATATATTGAACGCTAGTCATATACAGGGATGGCCAAAATTCATATCTTTTGAATGAGTTAATTTTTTTTAAAACACCGAAACACGTTAACTGATTTTGATTTTTTCCCATCTTTCGGTTATATAATAATTAATTTTTCTTCAACCCCCTAACCTCCATCTACCCCTACTTTTTTTTTCAAATGGAAACTGAAGGCATGAGGGGGCTCGTTGAAAAGCTTATAGAAAACTGAATCCAGCCATACCAAATAAACAAGTTTTATTTTTTCAATAGAAAGTTTTTTTTTCATTTAGAAATTGAAACAACTAGATAATTTACAAAAATAAACTCAATGTCGCAAATGCTGAAAATGTCCTCCATTCACTATTTGGCATTCTCCAAGACGATAGTAAAAGCTGTCCACAGCATTCTGAATGACTTCAGCTGGTAAATTATGCATCTCCGCCCTAATCTTGTTCTTTAAATTCTCAATATTATCCGGTCTGTCCTGGTAGACTCTTTCTTTCAAATATCCCCAAAGAAAATAATCCAGGGGTGTTAAGTCGGGGGATCTTGGCGGCCATTCAACTGTACCCCGTCTACCAATCCAGCGATTTGGAAACATTTCATCTAAGTATCTTCGAACATCAATACCAAAATGTGGGGGAGCGCCATCTTGTTGGAACCAAATTCTTTCATTCGGTATATCTGGATCAATTTCATGAGGGAAAATCACAGCTAGAGCAGGTATCAGGTCAAATGTTAGGAAATCCAGGTAGCGTGCGGCAGTAAGATTTTCTTCAAAAAAGAATGGGCCCAAGATTCTGTTGTTGATGATACCTGCCCATACATTAACTTTTTGTGGATGCTGCGTATGCGATTCGCATGTCCAGTGTGGATTTTCCTGGGACCAAAAGCGATAGTTGTGCCTGTTAACCACTCCATTTAAATAAAACGTAGCTTCATCCGAAAAAAGTACGTCTCGTTGAAAACCATTATTGTCGTCACACCGTCTCATCATTTCCTCACAAAATTGTAATCGCCTATCATAATCGTCTTCCAAAAGCTCTTGGACAAGACATACCTTATAGGGGTGGTATTTCTCTTGTTTCAGAAACATTCGAATTGCAGTTCGAGAAGCATCGTGATTGCGGGCCAATGAAACAGTTGAAGTATGAGGATTTTCAACAAGTTCTAATGCAATGTCTAATTTCTTTTCTTCATTCAAAGCACGTGCCCGTCCAGTTTTGGGCAAAGTCTGTACTGTACCGTGTTCCTCAAATTTGTGAAATATTTTACTAACTGTCCCTTGCGAGATTTGGTTTTCGGGATATTTCGCATTAAATAAATCGCGCACTTCAGCCTGACTTCTTATTTTGTCTCCACATCCAAGCAATATCAAGATTTCGATGCGTTGCCTTTCCGACAATACCATTGCAATTCAGTAAATAACTTGATTTTGACACAATAGTAACGTTTCAAACTCCAATTTACAACTAAAGCGAAAAATTAACCAGAAAGCCTGGCAAGTAAGTGGTACCAAAAAAACGCAACATAAAAAATATATCTTTTTTGCGTTAGCAGTGATAGGTACAGTTTCAAATTCTTTATTTTATTCTGTGCAAATTCATGGAGGATAACACTGAAGATAATTAAATTTTATTTCACTTGTTAAGTAGGTGTTTTATACAACCCTAAAAACCTTGCTATTGAAAAAATAAAACTTGTTTATTTGGTATGGCTGGATTCGGTTTTCTATAAGGTTTTCAACGAGCCCCCTCAAGCCTTATGTTTCCATTTTAAAAAAAAGTAGGGGTAGCTGGGGGTTAGGGGGTTGAAGAAAAATTGATTATTATATAACCGAAAGATGGGAAAAAATCAGTTAACGTGTTTCGGCGTATTAAAAAAAATTAACTCATTCAAAAGATATGAATTTTATTCCGTACTTCTGGCCATCCCTGTATACAGGGTGCCGCGCTTAAATATGATACAAGCCTGTAACTTCTTTATTTTTTGGCCGATATCAAAATTTTTTATTTTGGAATGTGGGGTAAAAAAAACTATCTAACTGTGATACTGCTGTTTTTATTAATGCAGTTCACGGCCAACTAGGACGCGTTTTCTTGACATCAAAACACTGATTGGTATTAGCGATTTTTTTTTTTTTTTCAAAAAACAGATTACGTATTCTCATTCAGCAGCCCTTAAAACGTCTTACCACGAAGTTTCATCAAAATCGATACATCTTCAGGCGTGTAATGTATCGAATTTGATGAAACTTTTACTATTAACCCAAATAACGGGTCATGATTATGATGGGTAACAAAATTTTACAATTTTAAAGAATTATGTTTTTTTTTGAAAAATTTTTCGAAAAGAAATGATTACATAAAAATTGTTGTTCTTGATGAGTGCTTTTTTTATCATTTTAGCACTTAAATTTGGGATACTCTGTATATAGGGCGTAAGTACCTGTACAATGGATTTCTAGATTCAAAATAGAATTATATTCGAAATCGCTACGTTTGGCCTTTAGATGGTCTTGAATCGTATATTTAATTAAAATTGTACAAGAGATAAAAATCAAATAGTATCAACTACCAACTAAAAATATGCCATTGTTGTATGAATGGAAAAAAATTATCGTCGGATATTTTCACAATATATCGATTATTTTTCTAGCAGTAATTTTTAAAAACCACTATGAATAACACCGTAATGAGTCAATTGAAAGCCTACTTCCCAAAAATAATCAAAATCGATTAAGACGTATTAAAGTTATTTAAAAAAGTTATTCGAGCGGCCAAATGAAGTCATCGGACTTTTTGTGTACAGGTATCTGTGGTTTTTCGTTGTACACGTACTTCCGGGACATCCTGTATAAACCTGGGCATTTTCGACGCTACAGTACAGATCACTGTTGTAATATCTTTGTGATGTTAAAATCTAGCTGAGTTATACATTTGTTGTCAACTGTAACTAGGAAAGGAAATCACCACTTAATGTTTTTTGTTTTGATGAAATATTCACCGCTAAAAATAAAAATTCATTGTTTCTTAACTGTCATTCTTGCACATTCAAAGTCTCTTATGTTTCGGAATCACTCTAGTAAGTAAGCGTGACTGGAGGTTATATAAACTAGAAAATGAATTTAAAAAAAAAAATCGCCCTCATGTACCTACTTCAGGTACTGAAATATTTGCATAAGAGGTATCTACCCTATTACTCTACTGCTTTACATGAGTATTTAAATACTATCCTGATAGGTGGCTTGGACGTGGTGGTCGATTTCGCTACATTCTTATTTTGCAGAATTAAATCCTTTAGGCATAAATATTTTTATAAATGTGATGAATTTTTATTTCGATTTTTTTTACCTTTTAATAATTACAATGTATTTGAAATTGTAATTAGGCCAAAAAAATATATAAATTTTTCTCGTGAAACTGTTAGTATTGCAGTTACTTTTTTTAATCCAACTATTTAGTTATTTTACATTAAAACAAATAATTGGAAATTACTTGACCTTAGAATTCTAACATTTTTAGTGAAAATATCTCCCAATATCTGTTTATTATATCAACAGAATATCTAACAGATATATATCAGCCCAGATCAGATCCGGCCCAGATCAGATATATATCAACCCAGAGAACAATGTAAACAAATTAACTCAAATTTTACTCAATAATGTATCAATTTCTGTCCACACCCGATTGAGTGAAATTTTCACTCTATTACGAGTACCTAGTATGAGTACAACTGATTGTGAGTGAAACTATTGCATCAGAAGTGAGTGAGTGACCCAAATCCGAGTTACTGTTAACTATCAATTGAGTGACTTTTGACTCTATTCTGCGTATATAAAGCCTATTTAGAGTTAACTTTTGCTCTAATATGATTTAAATTTAACTATTATTGAGTAATTTTTTACTCAGACTTGGTTTATATTCTCTTTAAATTTTAATTTAAATATCATTGTATTAAAGTCATAAACTACTAAGCTGTCACAGTGGTTTCTACACAGATCTGTTTTAGAGACAATATTTTAGGACACGATTAAAGGAATTGGTGAACTGATCGGACGAATAGATTGCCATAACCTATATTGTACGTTACAAATACGTAATTATAGATGACAATTTAACTATCAGTTTATTTATCCAAATATTAATCGAGACTTAATATATTGTGTTTAATTATTGTAATTCAATCACTGCATTTTCAATAGAATAACCAGATAAACCGATACTTGTCCAACTCCAAAGCACACCACACGCCATACTGCCATCCACCACGCCAAGATCACGAGATAACCTAATGGGACGATGGGAACATACAAAGATCTGGATATGAAAAAGGGTGGGATCACTCGGTAATGAGGACATTTATTCTGATTTAGGTACAAGTGCACCAAATACGAGTTTACGTGAAGAATTTATTTAGGAAGTACCTATATTTTGAGTGAAAGTACTCAGTATTTGTTTAAATATAATGACAAGTGAGTAAAATGATCAAAATTCCCAATATTGAGTGAAAATGTACTCAATAATTTCACTCAATGGATTCACTCCGAACCTTTAGTGCTTATTTATTGCTATATTGATATAATTGAATTGTAATCCGTAAATTTTAAACATTTTATTTATAATTTAGTAATTTATTTAATTGCTACTGTGTCTCCTGTTGCAGTCTGAAGATGTAACAAAAATAATGTCATGAAACTAGTTGCGACAAAATGAAGATATTTAAGGGATAAGGACTATTGATTTTTCTTCAAACTTATTCTAAGATATTTGGGTAAATGTTATATTTTTTAGATCCCTAAAGCCAATGGCTTTGGACCAGTGATATTATTAATGTCGTATTTAGAAAGTACAATAAGTACATATTCTATAAACCAAACTTTTTGAAAGGATATTCGATTATTACTATCATTTTTAGATTGATCAATTAAGATCTTAAAGTTGACTTAGTTATACCTACTTGTTATTTTTTAGACGAATCGATTGAATATATTTTCGCCTGATGTTGCCAAAAGAAATCACATATCCTCTTACTTTTCGTTACTGTCTTTAGAATTGAATAAATCTCACTTGGCAGTCACCGTGTATCATCTAACATGTAAGACAAAGTTTACTTGTGTATTCATAATAACTTCTACGGGGATAAGACGGTATCATCCGTCGAATTCAAACTTTGTAGAGGAAATCGATATCTTGTTTGGAGATAGATGAAGCTTAGGAATATTGAAAATATGTTTAGATTCATGAGATAAATGATCAGTCTTGTATCGCTCTGGAAGTATATATGCATATCGGCACACATATCTTAATTATTTGAGACTAACTTTTCTGGTTTCTGGTTCTGTAATAAAAGTATAGGTATCATAAAGTATGAAACTAGTGGTAGTTTCTTATAGCTGTTTTACATTGACAATTTATTGATGAATAAATTGACGAAGTTCTTCATGAATTAATTCACGAATTTATTGGTAAACAGTGTGGTTTTACACTGCTACAGACTTTGTCAAGTTTTTGACGTATGAATCAGTTCTACCAATGAATCAAAGAAGCAAGTAAATTTCAAAAATGTCACCTTTCCACTCATAATTGTAGTGATACAACAGCGGTACCGTTCTGACACATATTATATAATTATTAGTTTTTGTAAGTAACAAATCAGTAAAAACAATGCAAAACTAGTAGGACGCCACACAATTTTTTACATATTCCAATAACATAACCTCATTACTGATCTGAGGCTGGAAATCTGTTGGGTTGGTACTTCCGAACTTCACGAAGAAATTGACGAAAATTAGAACATGCTCTAATTCGTCAAGAACTTGATGAATAAATTCATCAAGTTATTTGACAGCATATTTGGTGCATTACACTTGTCTAATTTCTTGTTGAAGCGACTTCATGAATTAATTCATCAATAAATTGTCAATGTAAAACAGCTATTAGAAGCGAAACAGTTATCAGAAAAAACATTGTAGAGAATGCTGAATATTATTCAAAGTTAAAAATGGGCAAATTTCATTTGAGTCCTAATACTCTAGTCGAATTAGAGTTTGAAAGTGAAAAAATGGTTAGGAGACATTTTATTGTACTTGATGATGGGGAAGGGTATGTAGAATGATAATATCAAAAAAGTAACTCAAAAGAAGTATCACTAAGTTGGCAAATTGCAAATTAATGGCGACTTTAGGTATTTTTTCAGGTTTTTTACTGCCTATGAAAATCTAGAAGACTTATCGGAAAATTAGTAATTTTATATTGTAAGAAATTAATATAACCTATTACCTAAGGCGTATTTCACTAATTTGTTAGCAGTAAAATAAAGATTGAACTGAGAAAACTTAGGTTTCGAAAACTGCGAATTATTATTGCAAAAAGCGCTGGATATTGATGAAATTTATGTAAAAGACGGTCAATCCAAAGACCAACATATGTGCCAAAGGCCGATTCAATTGACCATGAAATTGTCATTCCAGGTATTTGTTAATTACTTTCTTTCCTTTTTTGCAACTAATTGTTTAATTAACAAATATTAATTTTAGAAGTTAATATCGTATATGTATACAGGTTCTAACTGATCCAAAGAAACGTATCCAAAGAGATTTTTTTTTTTTAAAGTTGAAATTAAGTAGCCCTTTACAACTAACAAAGTAGAACATGCAAAACAGCGTTATATACAAATTGTCCCAGGGTCAGGCATAAGCCGCTCGGGAATTCGCTCTTTTTGCATTAAATAGAGCTTATTTTTATGGTATTAAGAAGAAAGAGAAATCACCTAGGCCTCTTTGTTCCCAAGATAACTTTTTTTTTCTTATAAAGTAAATTAACTATTGGACGTACCGAACTGGTTTTAGAGACAATTAAAGGAAGGGTTAAACTTTTATTTTCAGAAAGTTATACATTAATAGTTTATGTAATAAACTCAGCATTAAAAGTTAAGAATCAGTTATTAGATGTCATCGAATTTCCTTTTTCAGAATATGATGAATTTTGGAACATGGAAGTGGAAATTTTTTCAATTCAACGAATGTGGATGATGTTAAGATTGATGACGATAATCTGAAGTCAAATGTTCCAAACAATAAGGATATTACTTCATGTGAAGATACAGAAAATAGTAATCTAATAAACATTAAAACTTTAGAATCTGTTAAAGGATATAAAGGAATTCACCAAAACAGTAATGAAGAAACTGGAAGTAATATAGAAAAGACTGAGATAAATGTATATGATACCTAGGAACTTGAAGACTGCTGTAATAATAATAATTGTGATACTAAATATGACAAAAAAATGTAGACGAACTAAAAACTGAAAAGAAATCGAACATACCTGATTTTAAAAATGATGATTGCAATAAAAAGGAGAGTGTAGAATATGAGAATGCTAAATATATTAGCCAAAGAAACAATATTAATGAAAACAACGGTGAGGATATCACCATTAACAGAGTAACAAAAACGAACTTAAACATTACAGAAAATAAGGCTGAAATAGTTACAGAACAAGAAGAAGTTACATTAAATATACAAAATAAATATGACAAGATGTCCCCAAAAAATAAAATTAATATTCTAAATAATATTCTAGTTGTACCAAGCAATGGCAGTGAATACTAAGAGAAACGGGCAATCTCTTATTACCGTTTTAACTTCAAATGAATGGCTAGAAGTGAAGGAAAAAAGAACTTGAAAAGTTAGATAAGGAGAAACAGAAAGAGGAGAGGAAGCGAAATAGAGAGGAAAAAAGCATACAACGGTAGTAGGCAAGGAAGCCAAAAAGGTTAAAATAGAACATACAAAAATTATCAAAATAGACCTAAGCCAAAGCCTATGAGTGTTATATAATTTAAGTAGTAACACAATATGTATTTAACTTCAACAATGATACAGAGTGGACCTGATCGGAAATAACCTGAGAAAAAAGATGAGTTGCTGTATCAACAAGAGGATATTAAAGAAATTATCAACAGTCCAGTGCAAAGAAATAAACGTGGTGGGTTTTTCGTTCCTGAAATGAATTGTTATCCTCATAAATAAATTTATAATCTGTAATATTTTTATTTTTTCTTTGTTACGTTTGAATTCTAATATTGTATATTTGTGTACTAAATTAATACATTAATATATAAATAAATAAATTAACAGAAATATTTTTTTAAATAACTTTCAGTATTTATAGGGCGTGTGGTCAAAATTGGGGTCCTTTGTGGAAACAAATAGTGGTTCTGTGGCCAAAACTGGTAGAACTTGTACTTTTAATTTTCTTTTTCATTTTGCCACAAAGCTTTCTCACTCCAACTTATAGATATGCTATCTATAAATATGAAACAACCTATTTAATGTGATGACCAGTCACAGAATTTCTTTATGTGACAGAGGAAACAAGTCTTAAGTCGCAAACTGCTTACAGTGGCCAAAACTGATGCCTTTACACTATTTTGGCCAGTTTTCACCGAAATAGTGGATTTTTAAAGAAATATTGAAATCATGGGTAATACCAATGGCATCGTGTTCAGCGCCACAAAATACTACGAAAATGATATATGTATTTGGACAAAATTTAGAAAAAAATCAGTTTTGACCCATATTTGGACGTTTTCACTAAAAATTTCACTTTTCACCGAAATTCATAGTCAAGTCATGAATTTTGACTGCAGGATTATGTTCAGTGCGTCGAATTCCTTGACAAATGATATGTGTGTCTCTTGGGTTTGGACATTTTTTTTAGTGTTTAATCATTTACCCTTAACTAAAACTCATAATGAGACTAAATCGTATACTAAATTTAGTTCTTTTAAGGGTCATATGACACTATGCTAAAATTCAGTAATTAACTGAGAACTTTTTAATCTTGCATAGTATCCTACAGGAACTACAACAAAAGTTGTTGTAGCTTCAGTATGATACTATGCAAGATTTAAAAATTCTTAGTTAATTACTGAAATTAGTTGTAATTTTAGCCTAGTGAAATACGTTCCTAAGAGGAGAGAACTGTAAATATAATAGCTATTTTTCAAATTTGAACCCCCAGTTTGGGTGGTTCAGTGGTACATGTTATTTAGGTAACTAGCCTTAAGTAACTTTATTTTATGTCGGCCCATATGCACCAATCCCGCATCCCTGGACATTATTCTATTTTAGGTATGAAAAAATAACGTAAACTAGTGCTCCTATGGTCCTTTTATGAATAACTGATTTGTGACACCACGCCATTTCCAAAAACGATATAGCAATTGATTACTTGTTAACAGAGCTACAGAAATGATTCTTGCGCATTGATGGGCGTTGATTTACGAACCCAACGTGGAAAATTCATTACCAACAAATTCAAACTTTTCATCGCAGATTCACATACTGAATTTTTGCCATGAATAACGCATGCGTAGAGCCACAATAACGAAATCGAAGAAGGAATTTTAATTGGCACACGCTACATACGTTGCAAAATTGTTCTTTTGCTAGATCCTAAAAAAATAAATCATTATGATACCCTGATTTAAGTTCTTACGAGACTGCTTTGTCTCGCTATATTTTTTCATTTACTTAATCTGCACCATAAAATCAACTGTTGCATTTAACAGCAAAACGTTACTTTGTATTTTCCATTTATATACGCTTCATTTTCCAATGTGGGTATAATAAACCATCTTACGATGTAAATAAGGTAACTTTTAATTAAATAGCTACTTAGTGCAAGACATAAAGTAGTTTTCTGCAGAGGAAGGTAGGTATTTTGTTGAAGTTTCGAGGCGTAATCATGTATTACGGTGCAGTCAATAAAACCATCTCAGTTACTACTTCAGCCTGGCTCATTTCTACTTTGGTTGCCGAACGACCGCGATATTAAAATTTTATTCTGAGCGTAGTAAAGTATCATATCCTCAAATGAATTAACTTAAGAATACGGGTTTGAACAAGAAGTTTGGGTACATTTCAATTTGCAAACTCATATAACCATCATCTTCCACGGCTTTATAAAATGTGGAAGAATTACAAAGGACTGTTTAAGGATATTACACATTAATATTAACTTTTTAATATTAAATTAGTTTGTATTGGGTACATAGTATGCATTTGGACTGGATATTATATACAATTAGTGGACACATCTTGTTGTGTCTATAATTAATTAGTTAATTAATAATGTAATAAAAATTACACAGCCCCCCAAAAAAAAATTCTGTGCATCGGACTAGACCACTATATCCTTATGTTTTCAAGGCCGCAGAGTCCGAATCCTTTTGAGCTTGTTAGGTCAGCTTAAAGGTCATTTCAAGGTCAAACCGAGAAAAATCCCCTGTAGTGGAGGCAACCATGGCTATTATATGTTTTTGGGGTCGCTGAGTTCGCATCCGAGGTCCGTTTGACCTTGTTAGGTCAGATTCAAGGTCATTTAAAGGTTAAATCGAGAAAAATTCACTATATCAGTACCAATAAAGGTATTTTATGTCCATTAATTCAGAGGCAGTCTACATGTAAAAATTTCATTACATACGAGTTATAAATTTTTTTTATCATTGGATGGAAATGGAATGTGAATACTCGTCTTTCACCATAGAATACGAAAAGAATATTACTATATTGTTGACATGTACCATACGCACTCAACTGTCTACCAAAATTCTCCCTCAACTTTAAGCACGGCAACTATCCAGAACCTTTCTTACCACGAAGGATGAAAGTGTTAGTAACCAATAATGCTATATAAAATTATAGGGTCGGATTTTCAAATGTTAATGAAAAAGTAAAAAGATCATGTTAATGTGAAGACTCTTGAATGTTGAGAGTCTTTCGGTCCATTATAGCCATGAGCCAGGCAAAAATTGCTTTGTACAACAATCCAACTAATAGAACTAAGTATTAGAATTAAGTAGCTTAAGTAGCTGATGCAACAATATTAAATGGAGTCCTAATAAAGCGACCAAAAAACAACAACTGACAGTCAACAAAAGGTTTTTAGCATTAAATAATAAGAGATTTATGCCAATGAAGGAAATGCCGTTGAGAAAATAGCAAAGTTCAAAGACGGTGAACCAGACTGNGTTTTCAAGGCCGCAGAGTCCGAATCCTTTTGAGCTTGTTAGGTCAGCTTAAAGGTCATTTCAAGGTCAAACCGAGAAAAATCCCCTGTAGTGGAGGCAACCATGGCTATTACATGTTTTTGGGGTCGCTGAGTTCGCATCCGAGGTCCGTTTGACCTTGTCAGGTCAGATTCAAGGTCATTTTAAGGTTAAATCGAGAAAAATTCACTATATCAGTATCAATAAAGGTATTTTATGTCCATTAATTCAGAGGCAGTCTACATGTAAAAATTTCATTACATACGAGTTATAAATTTTTTTTATCATTAATGGAATGTGAATACTCGTCTTTCACCATAGAATACGAAAAGAATATTACTATATTGTTGACATGTACCATACGCACTCAACTGTCTACCAAAATTCTCCCTCAACTTTAAGCACGGCAACTATCCAGAACATTTCTTACCACGAAGGATGAAAGTGTTAGTAACCAATAATGCTATATAAAATTATAGGGTCGGATTTTCAAATGTTAATGAAAAAGTAAAAAGATCATGTTAATGTGAAGACTCTTGAATGTTGAGAGTCTTTCGGTCCATTATAGATGAGCCAGGCAAAAATTGCTTTGTACAACAATCCAACTAATAGAACTAAGTATTAGAATTAAGTAGCTTAAGTAGCTGATGCAACAATATTAAATGGAGTCCTAATAAAGCGACCAAAAAAACCTGGAGTATTCCCACTAAACCTTGTTTAGAACTTAAACTCAAAATGACATTGATCTTGATCCGGTAGAGACAAACGGACCCCTAATTTGGCTTCAGCGACCCCAAAAACAAATAATAACCATGGTTGTCCCCACCGTAGGGGATTTTTCTCGGTTTCACCTTGAAATGACCATTAACCTAACCTGACAAAGTCAAACGGACATCGGATTCGGACTCAGCGACTTCGAAAACATAAGGATATAGCAGTCTAGTCCGTGCACATAATTTTTTTTTTGTAGGGCTGTGATTATTATTACGTAACATTTCACTGAACGTCACATTTTACTTAACGTAAGAATTGAACTGAATAGGTACTAGTCATCCGTACAAAGTTTTAAATTGTCTTTTGACTTTAAATGTATATACATATCTATAATTTTTATTCAAAGTTAAATAAGCTTCTTTTTTCTTTTTTCTTTAAGTTGTTATTGACATGTCCAAATCAATTTTTTTTTTGTATAGAGTGGAGCAATCGGAAAAATAAAAAATGCATGATTTTTACAGCTTGGGGCCAGACGAACAAAATTCAATCGATTTTAGCCCACATCCAACTAGGTGTGACAGGTAGTAATGACAGAAAAATTACTCACACTTCTCTAGAGCCAGACAAGCAATATTCATTTGTTTTGGGTTAAACGGATCCCATCCACCCATGTTCAACTATTATGACAAGCAGTGAGGTCATAAAAATGACCCTTACGTCCGGCATCGTGAAAATTCCCCACAGTATAACAGTGACGCATACTGTAACTACTTATTAGACGCATCCATTTACATTGAAAGTGAGTCTTCTGGAGAAGATGAAGGAGAAAATTAAGAAACTTTAGAAGAGGAAAATGGTGAGTAAAAATCGGCTTTGTGAGAGGCAAGGAGATTCGCGTTAAAAAAAAAACACCCCTAAAGGAGCAGTAATTTTTTACCACGTTATTCCTGAGTAACGCCAAAAGTAGAACTAACCTGACAGTCAACAAAAGGTTTTTAGCATTAAATAATAAGAGATTTATGCCAATGAAGGAAATGCCGTTGAGAAAATAGCAAAGTTCAAAGACGGTGAACCAGACTGTACGAGTTTAGTTTCCCTGTCCGAGCTTCAGTTTACGTTTGCCTGACGGAGCTCCAGATTTGTTTTACCAACTACAGCTTCTGTTAGAGTTTGAGCTTCCACGTCTGAGCTTCAGTTTGAGTTTCTCTGTCCAATCTTCGGCTTGGGTTTATCTGACTGAATTTCAGTTAGGGTTTGCTCTCGGTG
Organism: Anoplophora glabripennis; assembly: GCF_000390285.2. Lineage (NCBI taxonomy): Eukaryota > Metazoa > Arthropoda > Insecta > Coleoptera > Cerambycidae > Anoplophora > Anoplophora glabripennis. Next base: position 494,162 of record NW_019416998.1, on the reverse strand, counting down.
CTGCAGCGTGGTTTTGGATGCTTGAGTTCTCCTGGCGATGGTATAATTACATTCACCAGTCCGTTATTTAGCTTGAATGTACGAGCCTTAGTTTTTGTTTATCTGGGCTTCAGTTTCAGTTTTCTGGCATTTCTGCGTGTCACAATAGTTAGACGTGATTAGAATTATGTGGATGGGAACGGAAAGATGGGCGTTGGATTCGTCGGTTCCAAAATCAATGGCATGTTGCTTGTCTGGTCCTAGGAATGTGTAAATAGACTTTTCTGCCATTGCTACCTGTCACAGTAGTTGAATGTGGGTCGCTTATTGGGATGGTATGTAGGGTACTGGATGGTGGGAGGTGTGTCCGTTTGGGCTAATATCTATTGAATTTTGTTTGTCTGGTCCCAAGCTATAAAAATTCTTTTTTTTATGTTTCCTATTGCGTCGAAAACCTCGCTTAATGACCCTCCTCCTTTATGTTTAATCACAGATTTTCATCAAAACTTATTTTAGTTCTAGCTTTTGAACCATATATAGAATTTCAGTACTCTATATGAAATAGCGGAAATGTATACAGGGTGGACACAAATAAATGCGAATTTTCTCAAGGCTGTCTTGAAATTTTGAAATTCTAACAGTCCATTGGCCTTCAAAATAAAATAATTCTCAAAAATGGTTCAAAATATTCACAAATTTTGACCGAAGACTATTTAAATTGGTATTTCCGTAATTGTCTGCCAATATTCTGCTTATTCAGTTGCCATAAAACCATCTATTTACTTCTCTAATTAGGTGTAAGTGTATGTATCTCTTTCATATTTACTATTTTTGTTAATTTTGGCGCTGTTTAATCTCTGCTATTGAAAATACTTAGATCCGTGGTCTGTATACTGATGAAACTGAGCCGACTGGCCAATACACCATACTACAAGGTACGTTCCAAAGTACACGGGACTTTTCAAAAACAGATATTTCTAGTGAGGCCGTCTATTGGCAATTACATGCATCGGAAAGGTGCTGTCAAATTTCATGACATTTGAACGAATAGATGCGGAGTTATTGCGTCTGTGACAGTATGTTTGTATCATCGCATCGGTACAGAAATGGCCATCGAACAATGGGCTAATATTCTATGGCAAAACTTTTACCTAAGCATTTCAATTGATGCACCGAGTTTATGGTGATGATTGTTTATCCCGAGTTCATGAATGATATGAAAGTATGATGAAATCCGTGATCACTCCAGATTCCATCAAATTCAATCAGTTCATCAATGGTCAGCCAAAATCTTCATTGAAATGCGCGGAATTGGAATTGAGCAACTCAAAAACGTCAGTTTATCGCATTTTGGCTGAACATTTGGGCTACCGAAAAATGTGTGCATGGTTTATTCCGCATAAGTTGACTGACAACCAAAAATTGCTCAGAATTCAACATTCGAAATACATCACCAAGGAGGACAGAAACATCCTTTACAACATTGTGACTGATGATGAAACGTGGTGTTTTCAATAGGATCCAGAAACCGAACGCCAAAGTGCCGAGTGGAAGGCGCCAGACGAACCAAAACCCAAACAATCTCGTTTGGGTTTTCTCTCGAAGAAGTCAAAAGTGAAGACAATGTTGATTTACTTTTACGATTCCAAGGGCATTGTCCATTTTTTAAAAGTCTTATTTACTTTGGATAACACCACATCACAATATTATCATTTCACATTTTGAATAATTTAGTGTATCGAGATGGAAACAAAAATGTAAATTGTGTTATAACACACATACAGGGTGGCCAAATGAAAACGAAACAGAACTATTTTCAGGAACTGCGTCAAGATTGTAGACGCTCAGACCCGTCGATTTTAGATTAAAGGGGGACATTCTTTGATGGTATTTTTGACACCACTTTCACCCCCAAGTAAGGGTAAGCATCACCCCAAAATACTTAAATGGCATTGGGGGTTGAGTAATATTTCTTTTGAAAGCTCTTACAATTCTCTTTACAACAGACTTTAAATTTTATAATTCCGCCCAATACTTTGAAAAAAATTTACGCTTCCATACAAGAATAAAGGTTTTGTTCGAAACGTTCGCGCACATTCCGAAGCATTTCCGGAGTGATTCGACGGCATTCGTCGACGATTCTTTGACACAAATCTTCCAGCGACGCTGGCTGTGTTTTTATAGATTTTACTTTTTAGGTATCTCCACAAAAAGAAATCAAGGGGCGATAAATCCGGTGATCGTGGACGCCACTCAGTGCTGCCTCTTCTCCCAATCCAATTCCGTAGAAAACGTTGGTCCAAATACTGACGGACAATTAACGCATAATGCGGAGGAAAAAAAATGAAAAATCAAATGATCTTCATCATACTTTGGAACATTTTCAATATTATCAGTCAAGGCAGGGTTAATAGCGTCTTCCAGTAATTGCAAATACATTTGGCCAGTTAAATTACCAGGTAGAAAAAAGGACCCACCAGCTGGTCACCGAAAATTCCATCCCATACATTTAACTTTTCCGGTTGCTGTGTATGCACCTCCTGAAAACTCATGTGTTTGAATCGGACCAATAGCCGAAATTGTGACGATTTACCGTCCTGTTCAAGAAAAAACTGCATTCATCAGAAAAACAGATATTAAAAAAGAACAGTGGATCGTTCCCTGCTCGCTCACTCATTATTTCGCAAAATTGCAAACGGCGGTCATAATCATCCTATTGAAGTTCCTGGAATAAATGTATTTTGTATGGATGGAATTTATTATTCAAAATAGTTTGTATGCTAGTTCGATTGATCCTAGACACATATGCCAGCTGCCTCGTACTTAATGTAGGATCAATATGAACTTGTCCCAAAACTTCAACTTCACTAGCTTCATTAACTATAGATTTTTCAATTTCTCGTTTTTTATTGGCTATGTTCCATACCTATTGAAATTTTGTTACTAACTCTGGAACATACTTCCTCCTGACATGTCGATCTTGATGTTGTTTATTATATAGCTGAGCTGTTCTATTCGCACATTTATTGTTCATAAAGTAAAGCGAAATGATATCTACCCTTTCCGCAATGGAATAAACCGTAGTGTTTAATTTTAATTTAATCACAATTAAATAAACTACCAACCAACTCTTCCAAATAATAATAATAAGAAAAAATTTTGGAATCCACGTTCATTGTGTGTGTATAGCATTCATTTCTGTTTTCTACAATTGTGTTTTTTTTTTACGAAAGTGATAACAAATCGCCAAAAACCTACGTAACGCAAGAAATACTAAATTTATGCCATTGGCGTACTTAACTCGATTGACTGACATTTTTACCGTTACTAATTGTTTGCACATAAGTTTCAATTTTAAAATCAAAATTTTTAATAAGTATTGGGCGGAATTATAAAATTTAGTCTGTTGTAAAGAGAATTTTTAAGAGCTTTCAAAAGAAATATTACTCAACCCCCAATGCAATTTAAATATTTTGGGGTGATGCTTACCCTTGCTTGGGGGTGAAAGTGGCGGAGTCAAAAATACCAGCAAAGAATGTCCCTCTTTAATCTAAAATCGACGGATCTGGGCGTTTTTCTACAATCTTGACGTAGTTCCTGAAAATGGCTCTGTTTCGTTTTCATTTGGCCACCATGTATAGTTGAAGTAATACGATGTATTAAAGTAATTTTATGAAGCTAAATAAGTAGTCTTAAAAGTTCTTTACCCATTTGACAAATTTAATTGTAACAATTCAATTTGGCCTTGTTTGACTTTTTATTTTAATCTTAAAAATATTCTAGTAAGCTGTTCTTAATGAAACACTATCTGCACGGTAATGATTTTATTAGTAATATCGACATATGGTTTCTTTGAGGATTTAGTAAAGTTTAGTAAAGAGTAATGCTATTATTTAAACTAAATTCTTAGGTGGAATAAGAGTGGAGAGTGGACTGACTCAGAATATGATGTATATCCGATGCAGTCCTTTTAAAGCAGATTCATAAATAGTAACAACGTTCTTTTCGATTGAAACTTCTGTTGCTCTTTGCATATTCTAGTTTAAGTAAAATGGTGCCGCCCTTTAATATCGTGTAAACATCAAATCCGCCCGTAGCCTATATTGTATGAAATTCTAATACATATTTAAAGGAAGATTTATGAACCATCTCGCAAACCTACCTTATGTATTAGATGCCTGATTTGATTGTTGTGCCTTTTTGATATCGACAGCACATGTTTTTCCATCGAGGGTGGCGGCGGTACGAGATCTCGCATTTGTAAACCACGCGACATATGAGATCCGGAAACTAAGCAACAAACTTCATTTTTATACAAAGAAAACTGTCTAGAAATCCGTTAAACTTTTCTTTTACCGAGATTACTTTTTCTCCCGATTTCGGTAGGCGGTTCATCCGTCACGGTATTATCTGATCGATAATGAATCGGGGGCAATTAACAAAAAGTTGTGTATTGAGCCACTAGAAATATAAAAAACACCTTTTTGTGACGAGGTTCTCTCTGTAATTAATTATAACTGAAATAAGTCGTTAGTTAGGTTCTTGAAGACCTGACACCAAGTTAAACAAGATGTTAAATAATAAACTGATAATTTTTCTGTATTACTTTGAAAAAGTGTTTTAGAGGAAAAGTAACAAACTGCTTGAGGTTATTTTAATGGTTACTGAGTGTCTTACAAAACTCTTTTTCAATAAATGTATATGTAGTTAAAATTACAGCACTTATATCTGAGTCATCCTGTATATATATTTTCGAAAATCTGTATATCTATATAGGATACGGTTTCACAGTTTCATAGGAAAAATAAGTTTATAAATTCTTGGTTATTTGATGAGTAAAATTATTTTGGTGTTGAATTTTGAGCTAATTTAAGATTTTAACAAAGAAATGAGTTTATCAACACAATTTTTACTTAGATGAATTGAAATATCTGAGAATGGGAACAAACTGTAAAATTTACTGCATTCATTAGTGAACACAAAGTTATGAGCAAACACGTACCGACGCACATTTTGAATTCTGTCAGACAACAGATACGTTGACTTAGTTGTAATTAAGAAATGATTTTAGTAGGGTGTAGCATATCAATATGACAGATATATTTTAGCAAGCTATGTCAAACATTTATTGAACATTACTCGACACAATATTTGTTGAGCTAGAATTTCAAGAAAGTTATTGGAACTACCTACTGTTTTCGCAAATCTCTTTCTATCTAGGGTATCAAATGCGGGCGGCAGAGGCGTGCCTTGAAATTTACCGCAAATGTCTTTCTATCTGGGGTGTCGCATGCGGTTAATTCCAAGAAAGTGACGCAGGGGTCTTCTTAGAATTCTATCTCAACAAATATCGTACGGACTGTATTTCAATTATAATTGGGGTGTGACCTTGTTTTAATAAAAAATTATGTGATTTCGAATAAAAATTTACTCAATTTAGGATGCATATACTCAAAGCTATATCTACCTGCTTGATTTTATCTAAATATTGTTTTTAGGTCAGCAACTGAGCAACTGAGAAGAAATTTCACATAGGCGATATAGCTTGTTTATTACAGGACCTATTTTGTACCTATCCATCTTTTCTGCAAGGTGGAATAGTAAATGTGCCTTGTATAAATAAAGTAGACAAATGAAAGTACAAAGTTTATTAATATTAATAATTGATATAACAATAATTTGCTTTAAATTTTTGATCACAAGAACTTTATTACTACGCCATAAAATTTTTTGATTAAAATGACATTTCCTATTTTACTATGGCACCTTATTTCGGACAATGTTGCACTTACTATGAAGTATTGAATTTGTTTTTACTTATATTAACAGCTTACATTATTCTTGTATTCTTTCATAAAATAACTCTGTATGTTATATGTAGGTGTAAATAAATGAGGACTTTTGTAGTCTAAACCCCAACCTACACATAGCACTATTATTTATCTACAGTAATGAAATATCCACAGCGAAATTATAGATTATTTATTAAAAAAAACCTTTCATCTTATTAGATGATATTTATTTTCAAAAATCTTAAAATTCTTACTGTTACCGGCGTTTATATATTGGAGGTGGTATGTTTTGTTTTTCATTTATAGACCAGTGCTTAAGCCTTCAAAAATGGTAAAAAGTGAAAAAAAAATATAGTAGGATGAAACCCATTGGAAAAGGAAGAGAATATAACAGAAATGAAAAGAAAAATAATTTACGGGCGATCTGAGGTCGGGAAGGGGAAGGGGGTGAGTTTTTAAGGGTAAAAAACGGTTTATCTTGATTTCCGGAAAAACTACAAGTCTTATGGAAAAAAGTTAAATGG